>NC_069499.1:665518953-665818953 GCF_027579735.1 Bombina bombina
CATTTTACTTGTGATCTCTCTGTGACATAACAAAGCATGGATTACAAATACTAACAGCATTTACAAGTATCCTGGGATTGTTACATCATACTTACAAGTAACCGGATAAAAGTTAAAAGTATAAAACATCACAGTTTCTTTACAAAGTATCCGGAACATAATGAGATGACTTTGTTTCAGTAACTTTTTCAGCACCTTCGATACAGTTGATGCAATTTCTGTTTTTCAATATTCAGAATTATCCTGTTTTGTCTTAAAGTTATACTGTCACTTGATTTTTGACAAGTGGTGTTGTTCTTCACTCCCTGGGGATGCCCTGGGGGTGTTATGATTACGCTGTTTATATTGTTTATTTTGTTTTTATTTTTTTATATGGTACGGATGTGTTTGGTGGATGGGGTTTGTGTGGATGTGAGTGTCTCAGATTTACCATTACACAGTGTGAAGCTTTATACACTATTAAAAAATTTTGTTGAAGATTTCCAAGACTCGTTGGCTGGGATTCTTTGGTATTATATTATTATTGAGTCAAGGACCAGACTCCATCCCGTGCAATAGTATACCATATCTAGTAGGTGGTGCGGTCACTATTTGAGTATTATATACTATTTAAATACTATTAACCCCTAATCTGCCGTCCCTAACATCGCCGCCACCTATCTACATTTATTAACCCCTAATCTGCCGCCCCCAACGTCGCTGCCTCTATACTACATGTATTAACTCCTAAACCTAAGTCTAACCCTAATCCTAACACCCCCTAACTTAAATAGAATTACAATCAATCTAAATAAATATTAATATTATTACCTAAATAATTCCTATTTAAAACTAAATACTTACCTGTAAAATAAACCCTAAGCTAGCTACAATATAACTAATAGTTACATTGTAGCTATCTTAGGGTTTATTTTTATTTTACAGGCAAGTTTGTATTTATTTTAACTAGGTAGAATAGTTACTAAATAGTTATTAACTATTTAATAACTACCTAGCTAAAATAAATACAAAAGTACCTGTAAAATAAAACCTTACCTAAATTACACTAACACATATCACTACACTACAATTAAATAACTTACCTAAATTAAATACAATTAAATAAAATACATACAATTAGCTAAAGTACAAAAAAAACACTAAATTACAGAAAGTAATAAACAAATTACAAGATATTTAAACTAATTACACCTAATCTAATAGCACTATCAAAATAAAAAAAATAAAAAAAAACCCTAGCCTAAACTAAACTATCAATAGCCCTTAAAAGGGCCTTTTGCGTGGCATTGCCCCAAAGTAATCAGCTCTTTTACTTGTAAAAAAAAATTACAAACAACCCCCCAACAGTAAAATTCACCACCCACACAACCAATCTCACAAATAAAATACTAACTAAAAAAACCTAAGCTCCCCATTGCCCTGAAAAGGGCATTTGGATGGGCATTTCCCTTAAAAGGGCAGTTAGCTCTATTGCAGACCCAAACCCTAACATAAAAATAAAACCCAACCAATACACCCTTAAAAAAAAACTAACACTAACCCCCTGAAGATTGACTTTCAGTTCTGAAGATCGGACATCCATCCTCAAGGAAGCGGCAGAAGTCTTCATCCAACCGGGACGAAGTCCTCAACGAAGCCAAGTGAAGTGGTCCTCCAGATGGGCAGAAGTCTTCATCCAGACAGCATCTTCAATCTTCATCCATTCGACACGGAGCGGGTCCATCTTCAAGACATCCGACGCGGAGCGTCCTCTTCATCCGGAATCTTCTTAGCGAATGACAGTACCTTTAAGTGACGTCATCCAAGATTGCGTCCCTTAGATTCCAATTGAATGATAGCATTCTATCAGCCAATCGGAATTAAGGTAGAAAAAATCCTATTGGCTGATGCAATCAGCCAATAGGATTGAAGTTCAATCCTATTGGCTGATCCAATCAGCCAGTAGGATTGAGCTTGCATTCTATTTGCTGATTGGAATAGCCAATAGAAAGCAAGCTCAATCCGATTGGCTGATTGGATCAGCCAATAGGATTGAACTTCAATCCTATTGGCTGATTGCATCAGCCAAAAGGATTTTTTCAACCTTAATTCTGATTGGCTGATAGAATTCCATTAACTATAACTATTTAGGTTGCAGCGACATTGGGTGAGGGAGATTATGGATTAATAAATATAATGTAGGTGTCGGCGATGTTGGGGGCAGCAGATTTGGGGTTAATAAGTATAATGTAGGTGGCGTGATGTCCGGAGCGGTAGATTAGGGGTTAATAAATATAATGTAGGTGGCGATGATGTTGGGGGCGGCATATTTGGGGTTAATAAGTGTAAGATTAGGGGTGTTTAGACTCTGGGTTTATCTTAGGGTGTTAGGTGTAAACATAACTTTAGTTTCCCCATAGGAATCAATGGGGCTGCGTTACTGAGTTTTATGCTGCTTTTTGGCAGGTGTTAGACTTTTTCTCAGCCGGCTCTCTCCGTTGATTCCTAAGGGGAAATAGTGCACAAGCACGTACGACCAGCTCACCTCTGACTTAAGCAGCGCTGGTATTGGAGTGCGGTATGGAGCACAATTTTGCTCAACGCTCACTTCTTGCCTTTTAACACCGGGTCTAACGCTCACTTTTCATCCGCGACTTTTCCATACCGCAGATCCCCTTACGTAAATTGCGTATCCTATCTTTTCAATGGGATCTTTCTAACTCCGGTATTTAGAGTCGTTTCTGAAGTGAGCGTTAGACATCTAACGACAAAACTCCAGCCGCAGGAAAAAAGTCAGTAGTTAAGAGCTTTCTGGGCTAACGCCGGTTTATAAAGCTCTTAACTACTGTACTCTAAAGTACACTAACACCCATAAACTACCTATGTACCCCTAAACCGAGGTCCCCCCACATCGCCGACACTCAAATAAAAATTTTTAACCCCTAATCTGCCGACCGCCACCTACGTTATCCTTATGTACCCCTAATCTGCTGCCCCTAACACCGCCGACCCCTATATTATATTTATTAACCCCTAATCTGCCCCCCACAATGTCACAGCCAGCTACCTACAATAATTAACCCCTAATCTGCCGACCGCAAAGCGCCGCCACCTACGTTATCCTTATGTACCCCTAATCTGCTGCCCCTAACACCGCCGACCCCTATATTATATTTATTAACCCCTAATCTGCCCCCCACAACGTCGCAGCCAGCTACCTACAATAATTAACCCCTAATCTGCCGACCGCAAAGCGCCGCCACCTACGTTATCCTTATGTACCCCTAATCTGCTGCCCCTAACACCGCCGACCCCTATATTATATTTATTAACCCCTAATCTGCCCCCCACAACGTCTCAGCCAGCTACCTACAATAATTAACCCCTAATCTGCCGACCGCAAAGCACCGCCACCTACGTTATCCTTATGTACCCCTAATCTGCTGCCCCTAACACCGCCGACCCCTATATTATATTTATTAACCCCTAATCTGCCCCCCACAACGTCACAGCCAGCTACCTACAATAATTAACCCCTAAGCTGCCGACCGCAAAGCGCCGCCACCTACGTTATCCTTATGTACCCCTAATCTGCTGCCCCTAACACCGCCGACCCCTGTATTAAATTTATTAACCCCTAATCTGCCCCCCACAACGTCGCCTCCACCTGCCTATACTTATTAACCCCTAATCTGCCGACCGGAGCTCACCGCTATTCTAATAAATGTATTAACCCCTAAAGCTAAGTCTAACCCTAACACTAACACCCCCCTAAGTTAAATATAATTTCCATCTAACGAAATTAATTAACTCTTATTAAATAAATTATTCCTATTTAAAGATAAATACTTACCTGTAAAATAAATCCTAATATAGCTACAATATAAATTATAATTATATTATAGCTATTTTAGGATTTATATTTATTTTACAGGTAACTTTGTATTTATTTTAACCAGGTACAATAGCTATTAAATAGTTAAGAACTATTTAATAGCTAAAATAGTTAAAATAATTACAAATTTACCTGTAAAATAAATCCTAACCTAAGTTACAATTAAACCTAACACTACACTATCAATAAATTAATTAAATAAACTACCTACAATTACCTACAATTAACCTAACACTACACTATCAATAAATTAATTAAATACAATTCCTACAAATAAATACAATTAAATAAACTAGCTAAAGTACAAAAAATAAAAAAGAACTAAGTTACAAAAAATAAAAAAATATTTACAAACATAAGAAAAATATTACAACAATTTTAAACTAATTACACCTACTCTAAGCCCCCTAATAAAATAACAAAGACCCCCAAAATAACAAAATGCCCTACCCTATTCTAAATTACTAAAGTTCAAAGCTCTTTTACCTTACCAGCCCTGAACAGGGCCCTTTGCGGGGCATGCCCCAAGAAGTTCAGCTCTTTTGCCTGTAAAAAAAACATACAATACCCCCCCAACATTACAACCCACCACCCACATACCCCTAATCTAACCCAAACCCCCCTTAAATAAACCTAACACTAAGCCCCTGAAGATCTTCCTACCTTGTCTTCACCTCACCATGTATCACCGATCCGTCCTGGCTCCAAAATCTTCATCCAACCCAAGCGGGGGCTGGCGATCCATCATCCGGTGGCTAAAGAGGTCCAGAAGAGGCTCCAAAGTCTTCATCCTATCCGGGAAGAAGAGTAGATCCGGACCGGCAACCATCATCTTCCAAGCGGCATCTTCTATCTTCATCCGATGAGGACCGGCTCCATCCTGAAGACCTCCGACGCGGACCCATCTTCATCCGGCGACGTCCAACTGAAGAATGAAGGTTCCTTTAAGGGACGTCATCCAAGATGGCGTCCCTCGAATTCCGATTGGCTGATAGGATTTTATCAGCCAATCGGAATTAAGGTAGGAATATTCTGATTGGCTGATGGAATCAGCCAATCAGAATCAAGTTCAATCCGATTGGCTGATCCAATCAGCCAATCAGATTGAGCTCGCATTCTATTGGCTGATCGGAACAGCCAATAGAATGCGAGCTCAATCTGATTGGCTGATTGGATCAGCCAATCGGATTGAACTTGATTCTGATTGGCTGATTCCATCAGCCAATCAGAATATTCCTACCTTAATTCCGATTGGCTGATAGAATCCTATCAGCCAATTGGAATTCGAGGGACGCCATCTTGGATGACGTCCCTTAAAGGAACCGTCATTTGGCTAGTAGGCGTCGGGAGAAGAGGATGTTCCACGTCGGAGGTCTGCAAGATGGATCCGGAAGAAAGAAGATTGAAGATGCCGTTGATAGAAGACTTCATCCGGATCATGGACCTCTTCAGCTCCACTTGGATGAAGACTTCAGCCGGATCATGGACCTCTTCAGCTCCCGCTTGGATGAAGACTTCAGCCGGATCATGGACCTCTTCAGCCCCCCGCTTGGGCTTGGATCAGGACATCGGAGGAGCTCTTCAGGACGGATCGGTGAACCTGGCAGGGTGAAGATAGGGTAGGAAGATCTTCAGGGGCTTAGTGTTAGGTTTATTTAAGGGGGGTTTGGGTTAGATTAGGGGTATGTGGGTGGTGGGTTGTAATGTTGGGGGGGGTATTGTATGTTTTTTTTACAGGCAAAAGAGCTGAATTCTTTGGGGCGTGCCCCGCAAAGGGCCCTGTTCAGGGCTGGTAAGGTAAAAGAGCTTTGAACTTTTGTAATTTAGAATAGGGTAGGGCATTTTTTTATTTTGGGGGGCTTTGTTATTTTATTAGGGGGCTTAGAGTAGGTGTAATTAGTTTAAAATTGTTGTAATATTTTTCTTATGTTTGTAAATATTTTTTTTTTTTTTATTTTTTTTTTCAGATTTCAAAAGAGCTTTATTTAGTTTGTCATTCTTACAGGTAATAATATGCATACAATGAAAGAAGGTAACAAAACATAAACAAGATTAGCAAATCAAGGACTCATAGCATCCTTTAGTTGATCTAAAACATACTTTTTGAGATGTATAATGAGTAGTACACAAAAATTCCGCATGTATAACGGTTAGTTTGAAACATATAATGAGATTTTGTAAAACAGATGGGGGAGAACTAAGAAGTTCCCTCCCGGGCGGAAAAGAAGGGGGGGGATAAAAGAATAGAAATAAGAAGGGTGTAGGAGGAGCAGGGAGTTTGGGGAGTATATCATTAAACTAGAGTAGTCTCGTCGAAAGGGAGAAGGTTAATTCCGGGGGAGTCTATCTCTAGCTCAAGCACCCTAGTCTGTCCAGGAGGGCTAGGAGGAAGAGAGGACATTGGGTCTCCAAGTAGTGTCATAAATAACTTGCCAGTCAGCCCATATAAGCTCAAATAGGTCAGAGTTGCCTAGATTGTAAAATATACTTTTTTCCATAGTGTATAGGTAAGCCATATAAGAGCAAACTCTCGTCCAGCTGGGGGGGGATTCTGTATTTTTTTATTTTTTGTAACTTAGTTCTTTTTTATTTTTTGTACTTTAGCTAGTTTATTTAATTGTATTTATTTGTAGGAATTGTATTTAATTAATTTATTGATAGTGTAGTGTTAGGTTAATTGTAGGTAATTGTAGGTAGTTTATTTAATTAATTTATTGATAGTGTAGTGTTAGGTTTAATTGTAACTTAGGTTAGGATTTATTTTACAGGTAAATTTGTAATTATTTTAACTATTTTAGCTATTAAATAGTTCTTAACTATTTAATAGCTATTGTACCTGGTTAAAATAAATACAAAGTTACCTGTAAAATAAATATTAATCCTAAAATAGCTATAATATAATTATAATTTATATTGTAGCTATATTAGGATTTATTTTACAGGTAAGTATTTATCTTTAAATAGGAATAATTTATTTAATAAGAGTTAATTAATTTCGTTAGATGTAAATTATATTTAACTTAGGGGGGTGTTAGTGTTAGGGTTAGACTTAGCTTTAGGGGTTAATACATTTATTAGAATAGCGGTGAGCTCCAGTCGGCAGATTAGCGTTTAATGTTTGAAGTTCGGTGTCGGCGATGTTAGGGAGGCAGACGGTGGAGGCGACGTTGTGGGGGGCAGATTAGGGGTTAATAAATATAATATAGGGGTCGGCGATGTTAGGGAAGCAGATTAGGGGTACATAGGGATAATGTAAGTAGCGGCGGTTTACGGAGCGGCAGATTAGGGGTTAATAATAATATGCAGGGGTCAGCGATAGCGGGGGCGGCAGATTAGGGGTTAATAAGTGTAAGGTTAGGGGTGTTTAGACTTGGGGTACATGTTAGAGTGTTAAGTGCAGACGTAGGAAGGGTAACCGCATAGCAAACAATGGGGCTGCGTTAGGAGCTGAACGCGGCTTTTTTGCAGGTGTTTGGTTTTTTTTCAGCTCAAACAGCTCCATTGTTTCCTATGGGGGAATCGTGCACGAGCACGTTTTTGAGGATGGCCGCTTGCGTAAGCAACTCTGGTATCGAGAGTTGAAGCTGCGTTAAAAATGCTCTACACTCCTTTTTTGGAGCCTAACACAGCCATTCTGTGGACTCTCAATACCAGAGTTATTTTTATGGTGCGGCCAGAAAAAAGCCGGCGTTAATTTTTCGGGTCGTTACCGACAAAACTCCAAATCTAGCCGTTACTGTGTTGATGATTCTTTTTATATGGCAAGAGAAGAAAACTAACACTTTGCTTTCAGTAATTAACATACATTTCCCTGACCACATTTAAAGTCTTTGCTTTATTAGGATTCTTTTTTCCTCAATTCTCTGACACAGCTTCTGCTTTGCTTTTGTTGGACTGAAAAGAAACAAACAAAAAGCGCTATTAAGGATTCATTCCAAAACATTAATAAGCATTTTGGCACCTCAATAAAGGCAGCAATTATGACTCTAATTTTGTCATAATATACAATTTAGGTCTTCAATATTTTACAAGGTACTTTAGAACGGCAACAATCATTTGTTTCAGAGAGTCCAAGTGTATAACAAAGAAAAAAGGAGAAAACTAACCGTTGTAATGCAATTTTAAAGCTCTATCTTATTTGCAGTTTTAGATATATCTTATATATGCACAGTAGTAAAGTTCAAAGCTAAAACATAAATTATGCTTACCTGATCATTTCCATCTGTATGGGAAGAGTCCACAGCTGCATTCCTTACTTGTGGGAAATACTGAACCTGGCCACTAGGAGGAGGCAAAGACACCCAGCCAAAGGCTTAAATACCGCCCCCACTTCCTCATAACCCCAGTCATTCTGCCGAGGTAACAAGGAACAGTAGGAGAAATATCAGGGTGAAAAAGATGCCAGAAAAAAAAAATGTAGGGCCGCTCACGGGCGGGAGCTGTAGACTCTTCCCATACAGTTGGAAATGAAATTATCAGGTAAGCATAATTTATGTTTCCCATCTTAATATGGGAAGAGACTACAGCTGCTTTCCTTACTTGTGGGAAACATATACCCAAGCTCTAGAGTACATGGAATGGTAACGGAAGGGAAAAAAGAGAGGCGGACCCTAATCTGAGAACACCACAGCCTGCAAAACCTTTCTCTTGAAGGCTGCTTCAGCAGAAGCAAAAATATAAAACTAGTAAAATTTTGAAAAAGTATGCAAGGAGAACCAGATAACCGCCTTACAAATCAGATCCATAAAGGCCTCATCCTAGAAGGCCCCAAAAGGAAACTGCTGCTCTCATAGAATGAGTCATAATCCACAGAGGAGGCTTATGTCCAGCTGTCTCTATGCGAAACGGATGACACTTCTCAATTAAAAAGGTAAGGACGTCGAAGAGGCCCTCTGACCCCTACGCTTCCCGGAGAGAGAACAAACAGAAAAATGGGTTTGTCTAAATTCCTTTGTGGCCCGAAGATAGAACTTCAAGGCATAAACCATATCCAAAAATATGTTGTAAACGTTCCTTTGACGAAGGAGGATCAGGACATAAAAAAGGAACCACATCTCTTAATTGATGTTGCGAATTGACACAACCTTAGGAAGAAACCTAACTTGGTTCGTAAAACAGTCTTATCGGCATGAAAAGCCAGATAAGGAGGGACACATTGCAAAGCAGCAATCACAGATACTTTGCCTGCATAAGCAATAGCCAGTAGAAAATGAACCTTCCCAGACCACAATTTTGTGTCTACTTCATGCATAGGCTCCAACGGAGTCCGATGAAACACTTTAAGAACAAGATTTAAACTCCAAGGTGGAGCCTAGATCTAAACACAGGTGTGATCCAAGCAGAGCCTTAACAAATGGCTGCACATCTGGAAGCTCAACTCTAAGTTAACTTAAGCAAACGGAGTACATCAGATACATTACTTAGTATGTTAGTTGTAAGGAAGTTCATCAGAACAAAAGGTTTGACAAGGAGGATTTGCAGAAATCTGTACCTTGAAGCTGGAAGCGGATCCAAAACGAGGCTGTATGGATGATCAGTTTCCAATACACTGAATCAGCTGGCAAAGAAATTCCCAGACAATACGCTATAGGATTCAAAGGTTGTGAAACTCTGAAGGTAACAAAAACAAGATTACTGAAGTTTAAATTCTAGAGGCAATATACTCAGGCAGTATTAAATCTTGAAACAGAGGTTGGCCACAAACATATTATAATAACAAAACTGTAAAAAAAACAGTGACTAAAGTATAATTGCCACAATATTAACATGTAGTGCTGATTGTGTCACCTTATCATCTGCGATATGTGTATAGTGGGGTTCAGATTTAAAGAAAGTGGAATGGTAGGGGGATAATGGCAACTTACTAGTTTCAATTCACCCACTTATATATGCATATATAATTCCTAATGTCCTCAAACTTAGTAAGGTATAGTACCTCAGTGTGCCTCCTTGAAATTACCTACATACAAAATAGGATATGGTTATAAAGTAATTTTAAAAAAAAGGAACATTAAACCAATGACATTAGACCCTCTAATAGTTGACATTGGAGGGTAATTTTCAACTGAACCAAACCCTTAACTACAGGATTGGATAACACGCACAGAGCAGGCAATATTAGCCAAACTATAGAACCATCTTGGAGGTTTAAATATAAAAATAGATCCTAGCTAAATTTCTATCAAGTTAAACTTGCTATACCTTATAATAGTGCTGCAGAATGATTACTACATGTATGGAACTGATCCCACCATATAACAAGCTCTGTGGAATAAATGATTGGTAACAAAACTAAGTGGAGTCTCAATCTAACCTATTTACAGTCCAGAACTAAGAGCATTGTCATATTGGTCGACACAGTCTCTGTGAGGGGCTTAGCAATTTACCCCACTCCATCTTTTCTGGCAGTTTGTTGTACCCAAGTTACTAATAATACATCTAATGCATCATGTCTGTCCGTGTCAGGGATCACAACATCGACTAGAGTTAAGAAATCTCCCTTTACCATATTGTGTCTTTTGTCCCTAGCTTTCATACTGTCAACAAGAAATGTCCCAGTGTAAGATAGCCAGTGCATCTCCGAGGCATACCAGGAGACAATCTGAGGATCCCAGCACCGCAGCTCTCCAAACAAACCTTCCGACTCTGTGGCGCTGCTGCTATCAGTGCACATCGATCATCTCCACATATCTCGTCACAGGTGCCTGCTCCGTTATCTATCATTTCTCCATCCGCCCTCGTCAGACTTAGCCAGCGGCCCCGCAAAGGGAGACAATTCCATTTCTGGGCCTCAACCCCCTCTCTCTGCGAGTGGGCCAAATCGAGAGGACTAACATTCACCTCATTATCAAGCACAGGCGATAGATTCATATGGCCATCTGGGGTAAGTAGATAGTCCAGCGGCTGTTGCTTATGGTTAGTATCGATCTTAGGACTTGTGTCTTCTGTTACCACCAACATCGTGGTAGGATCTGCACGGGCTATCTGAGAAAGGGAAACTAGCTCACATAAGAGCGAATCCTCTAAATCTGAGAATAGGGTATATATCGTCTTGATAGCAGCTTCCATATTGGTGTTTGGATAGTTATATGCCCGATCAGCTTTAATGTCAAATTCAGGAGGCCTTTACTTCTATAGTAGAGCTGGTGGATCGGGTAATCTGGTCCGCAAGAATAGCCGCGTGGTCTATCTAGAGAGTTCAGGTCAAACTGCGGGTCTGTTGCATATTTGAAAACCCAAACTGGTAATATTAGCCGTTACCATATATATTGTATATATGAGTCTCAAATATCGTTATATTCCAAAGATTAGACCCTAAAAAAGCTGTACAAAGTCAGGAGCTCTCTTAGTACACGTCTTGTCTCCTCGGCTGTCGGCTCCGCCCCCCCAAGTCCAACCTCTATTTAAAGGGAGAGAAAACAGAACTAGTTGTTCCTTAAAGAAACAGAACATGACAGTAACACAGACAGGGCCGAAAACTGTCCCATCAGGGGACTTGCAGAAAGGCCCTTCTCCAGTTCATCCTGGAGAACAGAATAAGTAGGTCCTCCACACCTTATGATAGATGCGACAAGCAACCAGCTTACAAGCTTGATGAGAATAAAAATAACTCTCTCAGAACCCCTCTCTTGGCTAGGACTAAGTGATCAATATCCATGCCATCAGCCTCAGAGAATCTGGACAATGATGAACAAAGAAACCTTGGTCAGCAGATCCCTGCAAGAAGGTAACTTCCACAGAGGAGATGATGACATCCCCACTATATCCGTGAACCATATCCTTTGTGGCCAAGACGGAGCAATCAGTATCACTGACACCTTCTTGACTCGAGACACTACACTAGGAAGTAGTGGTAACGGCCAGAAAGGATAAATTAGATTGAACCTCCAAGGCACCGCTAATGCATCTGTTAGCTCCGCCTGAGGATCCCTGTACCTCGACCCCTATCTGGGTAGCTTGGTATTGAGACATTATAAGATCTTCCTCTAGCAAATCTCTGCAAACACTCGGAATGGAGAGACCATTCCCCCGGATGAAAGGATTGTCTGCTGAGGAAATCCGCTTCCCAGTTGTCCACACCAGAATCCGAGATACTTCCCTCATAACTAGGGAGCTTCTCGTTCCTCCCTGATGGTTGATGTAAGCCACCCAGGATATATTGTCTGATTGGAAACTGAATAACTGGGACGAACCCAGCAGAGTCAAAGCTTTCCGAGCATTGCATATTGCCCGAAGATCCAAAATGAGGTCAGGAGACCATAGGCCCTGTGCCCTTCTGGCACCCCAAACAGCTTCCCATCCTGACAGTCTTTCAACCGTAGTCACAATCACCCAGGATGGTCTTAAGATGGACGTCCCTCAGGACAAGTGATCCGGATAGAACCACCAAGAGAGAGATTCTCTCAATTGGTTGTCCAGAGAAATCTGTTGAGACAGATCCGAATGATCGTCGTTCCACTCCTTCAGCATGCGCAGTTGCAACAGTCTGAGGTGAAACCTGGCAAGGGAAATGATGTCCATGCTGGACACCATGAGACCAAGCACCTCCATACACTGAGCCACAGATGGACTTAATGAGATCTGGGGGGCAAGACGCTAGCTAGCTTGCAACGTCTCTGGTCTGATAGAAATATTCTCATGTCTATGGAGACTATTATAGTACTCGTGATTCGACCCTGTTACTTGACACAAGAGAACTCTCTCTAGATTATCTTCCATCCATGAGAACAAAGAAGACAGAGGAGAGATCCCGAATGGTCCACTCTTCGAAAAATTTCTTGAAGTCGTAGCATTAAAGGCTGCAGACACCACCGTCTGAACTGCGCAGTAACGTCTGGTGAAAAAAGGCCCCCTTCAGATGGAGGATCAGCAATGCTACGGGAAAACTGCATGTGTATAGAGATAACAATGTAGGGTATGCCCCTGAATGGACGACAACTCCTCAGAGGTGGACGGCTCTGTGGTATCAAACATGTTTGATATTATCAAGGCATATGGAACTAGGCCTCCTCACCATATAAACAGGAATTACTCTTTAGGAATAGAGGGAGAGCCTTCTAAATAACAGAATCTTCCATCACTAGTGCAATAACCAGAGAACTAGAAAAATAAAACATCTTATTTTATTCAAAAAAACGGCACCCTTATACCCCAATGGCTGGGGCACTCACCACCTCCTATGACACCGACAGTACAGAGATTTATAACTCCTCTCTGATAGACACCCGGTCAGGAAAGAGGGAATGAATCACATAGTGCACAATGCAGGACTGTCCCTGCTATAAGAGAAAACGTGCCAAGCTTGTAAGCTGCATGGCTCTCAAAGTGAAAGTGAAACCTGTATATTCCATAACAACCTATAAGCCCATAACATCTCACACATAAAGCAGCATAAAATCAAATAAACATATAAGATTATTATTCCCCCCTGTTCAATAATCCCCCTAAGGAGATATTAACCCTCAATTCTATACAGATAATAGGAGTCACACTGTGACCTTGTCTTCTTGCGTTATCATACATGTATAAAATATGAAACGATCTTACCAGAATCCACGCCGTAGAACAGGAACACGGCCCTTGAAGTGTGACAGATAGTAGCATCGCTTCTGACATGGACTTGAGTGAAGTAAGCAGGCAGCGAAACTTGCCAACGCTGATTGCCTATGGAGCTGTTAATCTGAGTTGGGATGGTTTCGCAGAAAGACTCTCCCTGCATCTACAAACTCTAACTTTCATCCATGCTCTCACTGAGAGGCTGACAGGACTACTTAAAACTTCAGTCCCATCTCGAAGATTACTACCATCCATAAGAGACTACTCCGAAATCTTCTAACACTTTTCTGCCAACCTCCTGAGGCGAAAGGCAAAGAATAACTAGGGTTATGAGGAAGTGGGGGCAGTATTTAAGCCTTTGGCTGGGTGTCTTTGCCTCCTCCTCGTGGCCAAGTTCAGTATTTCCCACAAGTAAGGAATGCAGCTGTGGACTCTTCCCATATTAAGATGGAAACCATGTTTTTCAGGTGCTTATTAAAAATGTGCATTATTTATTTAACCAATTTTAAAAAAATTACTGTTTTGGTCAAACGAATATCGAATTGGAATGGAAACAAATAAACGAATGTTGCAAAGGGAATAAATTTGTTCAATGCAACATTTGTATTTGTTGTTACGTCACATTTTCTATGGGTTTTGTCTATGGGTTTTTTATATATATAGTGAAATATGCAACATACTATGGGCGACATAATCTTAAATTATTTGGGCCTGTGAGATTTTCCACAAAATGTATTGTGTAATTGCATAAAAAAATGATAATAAAATTCCTCAGCAAAAATCCTTTTTTTTTGTTGTTGGAAAAATGTATATTTGTATTGACATTATGCATTAAAATAAAATATTTTAGATGCATAGTAGAAATCGTAATAAAACTACAGTGCAAATGCAGAAAACAATATGAGATTTAAAACGCATTATTTTCCTTAATGTTAAATACGTTTCAATGCCTCTGCTTGTGGGCTGAACAGAAATGTTCCATGGGCTTAAATTAAATTTCTCCTCTAGGTCTGGCAGATTTGTTAAACATTTTCCCCTCCAGTTCTTGCTGTTTTTTCTTGCAAACTGAAAGGTAGTGAGATTATGTTAAAATAAGTAAAACACTTATTACCCTTACAAAGAAGCACATGTATAAAATTGGAAGGTACTAATAATCTGATCTGTGTTGGCTGAAGGATTTCATTTTTAAAGTGCACCTTCTGCTCAATGCTAACTTTGCTCTCCCTAGCAAAGTTTCTATTTCCAGTGAGCTCCATTACATTCTATGGAAGATATCTTGCCTCTTGCAGGGACAGCTTTTTTTTTTAGATAATTCTATGAGGGCTACAAGTGTCAACATGGTTTTCTTACACATCTTGACCGATTACAGTATGAAACAAACTAGATAAATTCTAGTTCCCCACATTACAGTATGTGACACACTGCTATGTGGGTTATGTTCCTCACATTACAGTGTTACGGAAATATATACATACATATGCGACTTTTAATGAACATGGAATACAAAGCTGCATATTTTATTTTAGTTTCCATAGGAAATAACGTTGAAAGAATTTTCGTTAAAAATTAATTAATATGCTAATATTCAAATTAACCAAATGCCTATATGAATGAAATTCGGTCATGACTAATTTTTCTATTTTTTTTTAATAACCAATGATTTGTTTGAAACAAAACAAATTTTCTACGCACATCTCTAGGGCTTACCCATTTGCATTGTATTGCATAAACATTTTTGTAGCTTTGTAAACACTTTCAAAGATTTTTTTTTTTAATAGGTAAAAAAGTAAATTTGTTCAATAATTTTAAGTTATTAAGGGATAACTTACAAGTGGTGTGCTATTTAGCGCTCCCTCTCGAGTGTAAACTTCACCAGAAATAATCTTTTTGCACACATTGGGTTTTGTTGATATTTACAAGTAGAAAGTAAAAAGTTTGTGTGTGAGCAAACCCGACTGAGTTAACGTATTCTCACCATATAAGTCAATAAAGAGCGCAGAAGAAAAAAACCTATGTATTGCTTGCATGCTAACCCGACAGGAGTTATAAATATTTTACATTCCAATGTTCTTCACTTACAGAACAATGTAATTCTTGTAAATATATATTTCTATATATATCTATATACACTTTTACCTGTATATCTATTCCTATGGATATATACTGTAGGTATTGATATCTATTTTACATTGTCAGATATATTGTCAGATATATATATGTATATATTATATATATATATATATATATATATATATATATATATATATATACGCAAACAAAA
The DNA here is from genome assembly GCF_027579735.1 of Bombina bombina. NCBI lineage: Eukaryota > Metazoa > Chordata > Amphibia > Anura > Bombinatoridae > Bombina > Bombina bombina. The sequence goes on from NC_069499.1 coordinate 665,534,664, forward strand.
AGGTATCAGCGCACATCCATTTTCAAAAGAACAACATATTTTTTGAATTGCTGCAAAAAATTGCCTGCAAATACATCAAGAGACAACTATTCTTTTTAAATAATATTGGGAACTTAGTCACACAATATGGCCATATTTTGCTTAGCCAGTCACCACTTACAAGGTGCCCCAATTCAACTGGTCCTACTCTACAGTCCTTTTGCCACAGAGGGCTGAATCATTCCTGCTTTTACTCTTCATAATAGAATGAGACTCCCTGGCTTTTTATTCACAACTCTATTACACTGTTATGAGCACACCTGAACTTTGGTGGGGCGCTTAAACCAATGGGAGATGGTCAGTCTCCCTGGTTATGTTAAATACAAATACAAAATGTGGTTTTTTTAGCACACCTTACAAAAAGTTTAAATCCACATCTGGGAGTGCTGCCAATATGACCCAGTAATTACACAAACAAAAAGGTATCAGTGCACATCCATTTTCAAAAGCCCAACATATTTTTTGAATTGCTGCAAAAAATTGCCTGCAAATACATCAAGAGACAACTATTCTTTTTAAATAATATTGGGAACTTAGTCACACAATATGGCCATATTTTGCTTAGCCAGTCACCACCTACAAGGTGCCCCAATTCGACTGGTCCTAAAAATAAAATTTGTATTTGTATTTAACATAACCAGGGAGACTGACCATCTCCCATTGGTTTAAGCACCCAACCCAAGTTCAGGTATGCTCATAACAGTGTAATAGAGTTGTGAATAAAAAGCAAGGGAGTCTCATTCTATTATGAAGAGTAAAAGCAGGAATGATTCAGCCCTCTGTGGCAAAAGGACTGTAGTGTAGGACCAGTTGAATTGGGGCACCTTGTAAGTGGTGACTGGCTAAGCAAAATATGGCCATATTGTGTGACTAAGTTCCCAATATTATTTAAAAAGAATAGTTGTCTCTTGATGTATTTGCAGGCAATTTTTTGCAGCAATTCAAAAAATATGTTGTGCTTTTGAAAATGGATGTGCGCTGATACCTTTTTGTTTGTGTATATATATATATATATATATATATATATAATATATACATATATATATCTGACAATATATCTGACAATGTAAAATAGATATCAATACCTACAGTATATATCCATAGGAATAGATATACAGGTAAAAGTGTATATAGATATATATAGAAATATATATTTACAAGAATTACATTGTTCTGTAAGTGAAGAACATTGGAATGTAAAATATTTATAACTCCTGTCGGGTTAGCATGCAAGCAATGCATAGGTTTTTTTCTTCTGCGCTCTTTATTGACTTTTTTTTATATATATATAATAAAAATGATTTTTTTTTTTCGATGTGAAGAACATAGGAATGTAAAATATGTGTAACACGATTCGGATGTTGCACTTAAAAAAAATTGCTGATCTCAAAGCACATTTTTGAAATAATACATTAAAAATCTTAAAAAATCTTAATAATAATTATTAAAAATTATTCTACATACTGTAAAAAAATAATATATATATACCATGGATTATATAAAAATTTTACAGTATGTATAATAATTTTTAATGTTTATATATTTTTGCATAATAAATATGTAATATTTCAGAAAATGCATTTTGAGATTAGCAATTCTTCATGTGCATTAACCCTTCACCACATTAGACCTAAAACACAAACCGCGTTACATGTATTTTACATTCCAAAGTTCTACACATATAATTTTTTTATTTATTATCAAATATATATATATATATATATATACAGTATATATATATATATATATATATATATATATATATATATATATATAAAATGTATAATAGATAACTATACTTAAATATATAGGTATAGGTATATGCAGCTATATATAGTTATACAGTATATATTTACAATACAAATAACATTCCTGTAAGTGAAAAACATTGGAATGTAAAATATGTACTGTACTTATACAGTAAAACACATAAATACATATGTACACACACACACATATATATATATATATATATATATGCATACATACATAAATATATTTAGAAATGTATTTGTATGTCATTTTAATATATTTATGTTGTGTTCAGTGCAACTTTTTTTAACACACTACCCTATATACAAGGTTTTCCGTCTAGCTAATCAGACGAGAGGTAAATGAGATGTGATTGCATTTATTTTTAACTTGTAATATGAACACTATTTCTGACGCTCACAAAAAGCCTAAAAAAGACGAAATCGCTTGCGCGCAACAGTTACCACTCTACTTGTAATCCAGTCCAAGTTGTTTAAACAGTATCTCTTTTTTCCTAAGTCTTTCCACTAAAGCTATTAGCCTGGCCTAATAAAGATCTGATTTGGAGTCAGATTTACTGACACAATTGTAGCTGTGTTCTACTGAGGTTGCAAGTAGGGCCCACATCCAAAATGCTCAGGGGCCCCACCCCAATAATAGGTATTTGCCTGGGGGCCTTCACCCAGAATAGGCATAGGCCTAGGAAACTAATAGCCAGAATAGGAATCTTCCTAGGGGCCCAGACCCTGAATTATGAGGGTTAGAATTAATGTTTCAATAATTCACCACCTTTGGAAGAAAAGAAGATGAAGTCTTAAATATAAGTCTTGGCCTGATGAAAAATCAGATCAGAAGAGAGAGAAAAAAAGCACTTATACATTTGATTTTTGATCACGGGAAAAAATACCTTGCAAAACATGGAAAGAAATCCTGAAAATCAACATGAAAAGGGTACCAAAAATTTAGAAACCTGGACCAAGAATTAATCTAAAAATTATTTGCACATCATCTTGGAGTAATTCACACATCTGGGCATTTGAAAGAAAGATTCTTCCCTGCACAACATATAAAAAAAGTACCAAGGGCACAGCAACAAGCTTTATCTGTAATTGGTTTGTAAATTTCCATATGGAGAGAACAAAAAAAACCTTTTTTTTAAAAAAAAAAAAAAAGTCAAAGAATGAGTGATAAAGCCATTAGCTACTAGTGCGCCCCAGGACTCTGTAAAGTGGTTTAAGGATTAGCGCTGCTTTCGAATGCACTAGAGGTAAGTATTTAACACTACAGGTGAACTTTTTCACCTGTAGCAAAGGAACATTTACATTTGTTTAATGAAAAAAATGTAAATGTTCCACGAATATTCAGTATTCATTTAGTTTAAAACTAAACAAATGCCGAATAGCACAGCAGACGAATATTTGTAAAATTACACTTCCTGAATATTTGGTCCGAAAGATTCAGCCAAACCAATTTTTTTTTCCAGTGCACAAGTCTAAAAAAATAATACTATGTTTATATTTAAAAGTAATGCATTTTTTGGAGATGATCCGAACAATGGGAAAGAAAGTTCGCCCATACAGACACAAAACACATTGGCCTAGATTTGGAGTTTTGTCGGTAACGACCCGCGTAGCTAACGCCTGCTTTTTTCTGGCCGCACCATAAAAATAACTCTGGTATTGAGAGTCCACATAAAGGCTGCGTTAGGCTCCAAAAAAGGAGCGTAGAGCATATTTAACGCAGCTTCAACTCTCGATACCAGAGTTGCTTACGCAAGCGGCCAGCCTCAAAAACGTGCTCGTGCACGATTCCCCCATAGAAAACAATGGGGCTGTTTTAGCTGAAAAAAAACCTAACACCTGCAAAAAAGCCGCGTTCAGCTCCTAACGCAGCCCCATTGTTTGCTATGCGGAAACACTTCCTACGTCTGCACCTAACACCCTAACATGTACCCCGAGTCTAAACACCCCTAGCCTTACACTTATTAACCCCTATTCTGCCGCCCCCGCTATCGCTGACCCCTGCATATTATTATTAACCCCTAATCTGCCGCTCCGTAAACCGCCGCTACTTACATTATCCCTATGTACCCCTAATCTGCTTCCCTAACATCGCCGACCCCTATATTATATTTATTAACCCCTAATCTGCCCCCCACAACGTCGCCTCCACCTGCCTACACTTATTAACCCCTAACCTGCCGACCGGACCGCACCGCTATTATTATAAAGTTATTAACCCCTAATCCGCCTCACTAACCCTATAATAAATAGTATTAACCCCTAATCTGCCCTCCCTAACATCGCCGACACCTAACTTCAAACATTAACCCCTAATCTGCCGACTGGAGCTCACCGCTATTCTAATAAATGTATTAACCCCTAAAGCTAAGTCTAACCCTAACACTAACACCCCCCTAAGTTAAATATAATTTAAATCTAACGAAATAAATTAACTCTTATTAAATAAATTATTCCTATTTAAAGCTAAATACTTACCTGTAAAATAAATCCTAATATAGCTACAATATAAATTATAATTATATTATAGCTATTTTAGGATTAATATTTATTTTACAGGTAACTTTGTATTTATTTTAACCAGGTACAATAGCTATTAAATAGTTAAGAACTATTTAATAGCTAAAATAGTTAAAATAATTACAAATTTACCTGTAAAATAAATCCTAACCTAAGTTACAATTAAACCTAACACTACACTATCAATAAATTAATTAAATAAACTACCTACAATTACCTACAATTAACCTAACACTACACTATCAATAAATTAATTAAATACAATTCCTACAAATAAATACAATTAAATAAACTTGCTAAAGTACAAAAAATAAAAAAGAACTAAGTTACAAAAAATAAAAAAATATTTACAAACATAAGAAAAATATTACAACAATTTTAAACTAATTACACCTACTCTAAGCCCCCTAATAAAATAACAAAGCCCCCCAAAATAAAAAAATGCCCTACCCTATTCTAAATTACTAAAGTTCAAAGCTCTTTTACCTTACCAGCCCTGAACAGGGCCCTTTGCGGGGCATGCCCCAAGAAGTTCAGCTCTTTTGCCTGTAAAAAAAAACATACAATACCCAAGCCCCCCAACATTACAACCCACCACCCACATACCCCTAATCTAACCCAAACCCCCCTTAAATAAACCTAACACTAAGCCCCTGAAGATCTTCCTACCTTGTCTTCACCTCACCGGGTTCACCGATCTGTCCAGAAGAGCTCCTCCGATATCCTGATCCAAGCCCAAGCGGGGGGCTGAAGAGGTCCATGATCCGGCTGAAGTCTTCATCCAAGCGGGGCAGAAGAGGTCTTCCATCCGATTGAAGTCTTCATCCAAGCGGGATCTTCTATGGTCATCCATCCGGAGTGGAGCGGTAGGATCCTGAAGACCTCCGACGTGGAACATCCATCCTGGCCGACGACTGAACAACGAATGACGGTTCCTTTAAATGACATCATCCAAGATGGCGTCCCTCGAATTCCGATTGGCTGATAGGATTCTATCAGCCAATCGGAATTAAGGTAGGAATATTCTGATTGGCTGATGGAATCAGCCAATCAGAATCAAGTTCAATCCGATTGGCTGATCCAATCAGCCAATCAGATTGAGCTTGCATTCTATTGGCTGTTCCGATCCGCCTCCCAGTTCTCTACCCCTGGGATATGGATTGCTGAGAGATGGCAAGAGTGATCCTCCGCCCATCGGATTATTTTGGTTACCTCCATCATCGCTAGAGAACTCTGTGTTCCTCCTTGATGATTGATATAGGCTACAGTAAGGAGAGAAAGAGGTAAGAGAACCTCAAAGAAAGCAGGTGGTTTAAACTAGCACTCATTCCTATCTAACATGATTAAAAAATAACCTTTAATAAGTATGTTTTAATACCGGCCTAAATACCTAGTGTACCAAATTTAAAACTAAGTCTCAAATGTCCCCCTGTTTCCTGGCCGATAGCAGCTCCCTCGGCTTCAGGTGACAGGGACAAATGGACTCTAAATTAAAAACAACAATCACCAACGTGCAAATAAATGCACAAAATATTTAGCAGCAAACTAGTTTCGGCTGTGCTATCAGCCTTTCTCAATGCTATGGACAAACCGAGGCCCGGGTGCCACCCCTTTATATAGCACTAAGTTTTAACCTATCAGCCAATCAATGTTTCCTGTGAGGATACTCCTACTTATCATCCAATCCCTGTGTGTTTCGGTATTGTGAAGTGCATAAACAAAAAGCCCAACAAATATTCACATGTTAGAAAAGTTGCAAATACAATCCAATATGTAATATGTATTTCGATTAGATTCTATTTTGCGTTTTCCGCTATATGTTATCAATCGTTGCACTTGGGATTCATGTTTGAGTGTTTGTCCACATATGACTCTGTAATTGAGAACAACACACACGCAAAAGAGCCACTTTCATTGGTCCACACGGACATACCCCTATTTGACGTTATCCAAAAAGACAACCGTTTCTCCGTGGGAAAACAAAGCAAAGCAACACCAAACCGGAACACCGCTGCACAATAGAGCAAGCAAACTTTCTCTCTGTCATTAATCAAACATGTTACCGAACATCAGGGGTATTTATACTAGTCCAATCCCTGTGTAAGTAACGCTAATGTCAGAGGCAGTACAGATCTATTCTAGTGTAACGCAGGATTAGGGAATTTTCACTGATTCGATTTCCATTTATGTCCTAAATATTTTACACTCAGAATATTGTGTTTATTATACATATAGGAAGCAAATTACGTAAAGCACTATCAAAAGATAGATCAGACCTGCTTAGACCAAACAATACTACATCATCTGACACAAATACAATAAGGTTTATATCCACCTATAATAGCCAAAGTGATGAAGTATCTAATATTATCAAAAAACACTGGCACATTCTAAAAAGTGACGATAAATTAAATATGGTATTACCTACTAATCCGTCTTTTACTTTTAGACGTGCGAATAATCTAAATGACCATCTCACTAATAGTCACTTTAATAGAAATCGACACAAGAAACCAATTCATCAGGGATCGGTACCTTGTGGACATTGTAATATCTGCCAGTACATGGTGAAAAAAGATACCATGGTAGATAGATTCTGTAAAACTTGGAGAATTAAAAGCCATATCAATTGTCAGAGCGAGAACGTTATTTATTGCCTATCATGCTCATGTGACAAGATTTACACAGGTATGACTACTCGTAAGTTAAACATTAGAATGACAGAACATCTTAGTAACATTCGCAATGCACAGAAAGATTCAGAAAAGGGCAAAAAAATAACGAGTGTGGCTTAACATTTTCTACAATGTCACTCAGGCAAAACTGCCTCGTTTAAATGTTGGGGTCTGGAACAAATCAAACCTGGAATTAGAGGGGGTAACTGTGAAAATACCCTACTCCAAAAGGAAACAGGTTGGATTTTCAGACTGAATTCAATTATACCCAATGGAATGAACGAGGCCAATAACTATTGGGTATTTCTTTAAAAACCATGTTGAACGAATGTTGATAAAAATTCATGAGATAAGTATTTTCCATCAATCTATTTTATTACATTTTATTGTTCTATCACAAAAACCACTACTTATGTATTATATTTACTGAATTATACCTAACTAAATTCGGACTAACAACCTCCACTCTAATATCCTATACTACCCACAAGTCCAAATTGGATGTAATTAGAAGTAGGGAATTCATATGAGAGAGGTAGTAAGATTCATAGGCCTAGATTTGGAGTTCGGCGGTAGCCGTCAAAACCAGCGTTAGAGGCTCCTAACGCTGGTTTTGGCCGCCCGCTGGTATTTGGAGTCAGTGATTAAAGGGTCTAACGCTCACTTTTCAGCCGCGACTTTTCCATACCGCAGATCCCCCTACGACATTTGCGTATCCTATCTTTTCAATGGGATCTTTCTAATGCTGGTATTTAGAGTCGTTTCTGAAGTGAGCGTTAGAGCTCTAACGACAAAATTCCAGCCGCCTGAAAAAGCAGGAGTTAAGAGCTTTCTGGCTAACGCCGGTTCATAAAGCTCTTAACTACTGTACCCTAAAGTACACTAACACCCATAAACTACCTATGTACCCCTAAACCGAGCTCCCCCCACATCGCCGCCACTCGATTTAAATTTTTAACCCCTAATCTGCCGACCGCCACCTACGTTATACTTATGTACCCCTAATCTGCTGCCCCTAACCCCGCCGACCCCTGTATTACATTTATTAACCCCTAACCTGCCCCCCACAACATCGCCGCCAGCTACTTAAAATAATTAACCCCTAATCTTCCGACCGCAAAGCGCCGCCACCTACGTTATCCTTATGTACCCCTAATCTGCTACCCCTAACACCGCCGACCCCTATATTATATTTATTAACCCCTAATCTGCCCCCCTCAACGTCGCCGACACCTGCCTACACTTATTAACCCCTAATCTGCCGAGTGGACCTGAGCGCTACTATAATAAAGTTATTAACCCCTAACCCGCCTCACTAACCCTATCATAAATAGTATTAACCCCTAATCTGCCCTCCCTAACATCGCCGACACCTACCTTCAATTATTAACCCCTAATCTGCCGAGCGGACCTCACCGCTACTATAATAAATGTATTAACCCCTAAAGCTAAGTCTAACCCTAACACTAACACCCCCCCTAAATTAAATATAATTTTAATCTAACGAAATAAATTAACTCTTATTAAATAACTTATTCCTATTTAAAGCTAAATACTTACCTGTAAAATAAATCCTAATATAGCTACAATATAAATTATAATTATATTATAGCTATTTTAGGATTAATATTTATTTTACAGGCAACTTTGTAATTATTTTAACCAGGTACAATAGCTATTAAATAGTTAAGAACTATTTAATAGCTACCTAGTTAAAATAATAACAAATTTACCTGTAAAATAAATCCTAACCTAAGATATAATTAAACCTAACACTACCCTATCAATAAATTAATTAAATAAACTACCTACAATTAACCTAACACTACACTATCAATAAATTAATTAAACACAATTGCTACAAATAAATACAATTAAATAAACTAGCTAAAGTACAAAACATAAAAAAGAACTAAGTTACAAAAAATAATAAAATATTTACAAACATAAGAAAAATATTACAACAATTTTAAACTAATTACACCTACTCTAAGCCCCCTAATAAAATAACAAAGCCCCCCAAAATAAAAAAATTCCCTACCCTATTCTAAATTAAAAAAGTTACAAGCTCTTTTACCTTACCAGCCCTGAACAGGGCCCTTTGCGGGGCATGCCCCAAGGATTTCAGCTCTTTTGCCTGTAAAAAAAAACATACCATACCCCCCCCCCAACATTACAACCCACCACCCACATACCCCCTAATCTAACCCAAAACCCCCTTAAATAAACCTAACACTAAGCCCCTGAAGATCTTCCTACCTTGTCTTCACCATACCAGGTTCACCGATCCGTCCTGGCTCCAACATCTTCATCCAACCCAAGCGGGGGTTGGCGATCCATCATCCGGTGCTGAAGAGGTCCAGAAGAGGCTCCAAAGTCTTCCTCCTATCCAGCAAGAAGAGGACATCCGGACCGGCAAACATCTTCTCCAAGCGGCATCTTCAATCTTCTTCCATCCGGTGCGGAGCGGGTCCATCTTGAAGCAGGCGACGCGGATCCATCCTCTTCTTCCGTTGTCTCCCGACGAATGACGGTTCCTTTAAGGGACGTCATCCAAGATGGCGTCCCTCGAATTCCGATTGGCTGATAGGATTCTATCAGCCAATCGGAATTAAGGTAGGAATTTTCTGATTGGCTGATGGATCAGCCAATCAGAATCAAGTTCAATCCGATTGGCTGATCCAATCAGCCAATCAGATTGAGCTCGCATTCTATTGGCTGATCGGAAAAGCCAATAGAATGCGAGCTCAATCTGATTGGCTGATTGGATCAGCCAATCGGATTGAACTTGATTCTGATTGGCTGATTCCATCAGCCAATCAGAAAATTCCTACCTTAATTCCGATTGGCTGATAGAATCCTATCAGCCAATCGGAATTCGAGGGACGCCATCTTGGATGACGTCCCTTAAAGGAACCGTCATTCGTCGGGAGACAACGGAAGAAGAGGATGGATCCGCGTCGCCTGCTTCATGATGGACCCGCTCCGCACCGGATGGAAGAAGATCGAAGATGCCGCTAGGGAGAAGATGTTTGCCGGTCCGGATGTCCTCTTCTTGCCGGATAGGAGGAAGACTTTGGAGCCTCTTCTGGACCTCTTCAGCACCGGATGATGGATCGCCAACCCCCGCTTGGGTTGGATGAAGATGTTGGAGCCAGGACGGATCGGTGAACCTGGTATGGTGAAGACAAGGTAGGAAGATCTTCAGGGGCTTAGTGTTAGGTTTATTTAAGGGGGGTTTGGGTTAGATTAGGGGTATGTGGGTGGTGGGTTGTAATGTTGGGGGGGGGGTATGGTATGTTTTTTTTTACAGGCAAAAGAGCTGAAATCCTTGGGGCATGCCCCGCAAAGGGCCCTGTTCAGGGCTGGTAAGGTAAAAGAGCTTGTAACTTTTTTAATTTAGAATAGGGTAGGGAATTTTTTATTTTGGGGGGCTTTGTTATTTTATTAGGGGGCTTAGAGTAGGTGTAATTAGTTTAAAATTGTTGTAATATTTTTCTTATGTTTGTAAATATTTTATTATTTTTTGTAACTTAGTTCTTTTTTATTTTTTGTACTTTAGCTAGTTTATTTAATTGTATTTATTTGTAGCAATTGTGTTTAATTAATTTATTGATAGTGTAGTGTTAGGTTAATTGTAGGTAATTGTAGGTAGTTTATTTAATTAATTTATTGATAGGGTAGTGTTAGGTTTAATTATATCTTAGGTTAGGATTTATTTTACAGGTAAATTTGTTATTATTTTAACTAGGTAGCTATTAAATAGTTCTTAACTATTTAATAGCTATTGTACCTGGTTAAAATAATTACAAAGTTGCCTGTAAAATAAATATTAATCCTAAAATAGCTATAATATAATTATAATTTATATTGTAGCTATATTAGGATTTATTTTACAGGTAAGTATTTAGCTTTAAATAGGAATAAGTTATTTAATAAGAGTTAATTTATTTCGTTAGATGTAAATTATATTTAACTTAGGGGGGGTGTTAGTATTAGGGTTAGACTTAGCTTTAGGGGGTTAATACATTTATTAGAGTAGCGGTGAGCTCCGGTCGTCAGATTAGGGGTTAATAATTGAAGGTAGGTGTCGGCGATGTTAGGGAGGGCAGATTAGGGGTTATACTATTTATGATAGGGTTAGTGAGGCGGGATTAGGGGTTAATAACTTTATTATAGTAGCGCTCAGGTCCGCTCGGCAGATTAGTGGTTAATAAGTGTAGGCAGGTGTCGGCGACGTTGAGGGGGGCAGATTAGGGGTTAATAAATATAATATAGGGGTCGGCGGTGTTAGGGGCAGCAGATTAGGGGTACATAGGGATAACGTAGGTTGCGGCGGTTTACGGAGCGGCAGATTAGGGGTTAAAAAAAAATATGCAGGGGTCAGCGATAGCGGGGGCGGCAGAATAGGGGTTAATAAGTGTAAGGTTAGGGGTGTTTAGACTCGGGGTACATGTTAGAGTGTTAGGTGGCAGACGTAGGAAGTGTTTTCCCCATAGGAAACAATGGGGCTGCGTTAGGAGCTGAACGCTGCTTTTTTGCAGGTGTTAGGTTTTTTTTCAGCTCAAACAGCCCCATTGTTTCCTATGGGAGAATCGTGCACGAGCACGTTTTTGAGGCCGGCCGCGTCCGTAAGCAACTCTGGTATCGAGAGTTGCATTTGCGGTAAAAATGCTCTACGCTCCTTTTTTGGAGCCTAACGCAGCATTTGTTTAAACTCTCGATACCAGAGTTAAATTATGGTGCGGCCAGAAAAAAGCCCCGCGGAGCGTTAACAGCCCTTTTAACCGCCGAACTCCAAATCTAGGCCTTAGAAAATTAGTATTCACTAAATATATAAATATCATACTAGTTATGTGGAACAACTAACAAATTTGAAGGTGTATAATGGCCGCCCATAGCACTTCCTATACCATTAACCTATTCCTCCGCACATTCTAATAACTTTATATGCAAATTACATAATCTGTGTTATATAATGATCACCGAAAAATGTATAATATACGAATGACATTAGCCTAATATTCCATAATACTAATATGTGTTTTCAAACTAAGACAGTATGGTGCTATTACAGGCAATGTGATGTTAGATAAACTGTACACTCTATGTATTTTGCTATATTCATTATTAGAAGTTTCATATATACACACAGTCCTACATTTACATCTGAGAAACCTCTCATAACTGTGATACATAAGTTAATAACAAGCTTTTGAAGAGCATATAGATCAGTATTATGTGTGGAGAACTAAGTTGGAAACCACATAGATTATCCCCCTATGGTAGTAATCCATCCATTATTATCAGAGAAAGACAACACATAAAAATAGTGGACATGTCATGCTTATATGGACCACTCACGGCAGTAAGGGATTTCAAGGAACATTTTTTTGAGTAAACTGACAGACGTCTTGGGGTGTCCCTTTGTGTATATTATTGTTTTTTAATTAGGAAATAATGTCAGAACATGATACGAGCGCATGCGGCGCATGTATTGGAGGGTAATTTGCTTCCTATATGTATAATAAACACAATATTCTGAGTGTAAAATATTTAGGACATAAATGGAAATCGAATCAGTGAAAATTCCCTAATCCTGCGTTACACTAGAATAGATCTGTACTGCCTCTGACATTAGCGTTACTTACACAGGGATTGGACTAGTATCAATACCCCTGATGTTCGGTAACATGCTTGATTAATGACAGAGAAAAAGTTTGCTTGCTCTATTGCGCAGCGGTGTTCCGGTTTGGTGTTGCTTTGCTTTGTTTTCCCACAGAGAAACGGTTGTCTGATTGGATAACGTCAAATAGGGGTATGTCCGTGTGGACCAATGAAAGTGGCTCTTTTGCGTGTGTGTTGTTCTCAATTACAGAGTCCTATGTGGACAAACACTCAAACATGAATCCCAAGTGCAACGATTGATAACATATAGCGGAAAACGCAAAATAGAATCTAATCGAAATACATATTACATATTGGATTGTATTTGCAACTTTTCTAACATGTGAATATTTGTTGGGCTTTTTGTTTATGCACGTCACAATACCGAAACACACAGGGATTGGATGATAAGTAGGAGTATCCTCACAGGAAACATTGATTGGCTGATAGGTTAAAACTTAGTGCTATATAACGGGGTGGCACCCGGGCCTCGGTTTGTCCATAGCATTGAGAAAGGCTGATAGCACAGCCGAAACTAGTTTGCTGCTAAATATTTTGTGCATTTATTTGCACGTTGGTGATTGTTGTTTTTAATTTAGAGTCCATTTGTCCCTGTCACCTGAAGCCGAGGGAGCTGCTATCGGCCAGGAAACAGGGGGACATTTGAGACTTAGTTTTAAATTTGGTACACTAGGTATTTAGGCCGGTATTAAAACATACTTATTAAAGGTTATTTTTTAATCATGTTAGATAGGAATGAGTGCTAGTTTAAACCACCTGCTTTCTTTGAGGTTCTCTTACCTCTTTCTCTCCTTACTGTTATATTTTAGGTGGGTAAGCACCGGAACAATTACTAGTTCCACATATTCCTATATACACTAAACTAGTGCCAGTACTCTAAACTTTTTCTTATTGATATAGGCTACAGTCATGATGTTGTCCGACTGAAATCTGATGAATTTGGCAACAGCTAGCTGAGGCCATGCCTGAAGCACATTGAATATCGCTCTCAGTTCTAGAATGTTTATTGGGAGGAGAGATTCCTCCTGAGACCATAAGCCCTGTGCTTTCAGGGATTTCCAGACTGCACCCCAGCCTAGCAGGCTGGCATCTGTCGTTACTATGAGCCACTCTGGCCTGCGGAAACACATTCCCTGAGACAGGTGGTCCTGAGACAACCACCAGAGAAGAGAATCTCTGGTCTCTTGGTCCAGATGCAGTTGAGGAGATAAGTCTGCATAATCCCCATTCCACTGTTTGAGCATGCATAGTTGCAGTGGTCTGAGGTGTAGGCGGGCATAAGGAACTATGTCCATTGCCGCTACCATGAGTCCGATTACCTCCATACACTGAGCCACTGATGGCCTAGGAATGGAATGAAGAGCTCGGCAAGTGATTAAAAGTTTTGATTTTCTGACCTCCGTCAGAAATATTTTCATTTCTACCGAGTCTATCAGAGTCCCTAGGAAGGAAACTCTTGTGAGAGGGACGAGAGAACTCTTTTTTATGTTCACCTTCCATCCGTGAGATCTCAGAAAAGCCAACACGATGTCCGTGTGAGACTTGGCTAGCTGGAAAGTCGACGCCTGAATTAAGATGTAGTCTAGATAAGGCACCACTGCTATACCCCACGGTCTTAGAACCGCCAAAAGGGACCCTAGAACCTTTGTGAAAATTCTGGGAGCCGTGGCCAACCCGAAAGGAAGGGCCACAAACTGGTAATGCCTGTCCAGAAAGGCAAATCTGAGGAATTGATGATGATCTCCTGTGAATAGGAATGTGTAGATACGCATCCTTTAAATCCACGGTAGTCATATATTGACCCTCCTGGATCAGAGGAAGAATAGTGCCGAATAGTCTCCATCTTGAAAGATGGTACTCTGAGGAATTTGTTTAGAATTTAAGATCCAAGATCGGTCTGAAAGTTCCCTCTTTTTTGGGAACCACAAACAGGTTGGAGTAAAAACCTAGCCCTTGTTCCGCTCTTGGAACTGGGCGGATCACTCCCATGGTATGTAGGTCTTCTACACAGCGTAAGAATGCCTCTCTCTTTGTCTGGTTTGCAGACATTTGAGAAATGTGAAATCTCCCCCTTGGGGGGGAGACTTTGAAGTCCAGAAGATATCCTTGGGACACAATTTCTAAAGCCCAGGAATCGTGAACATCTCTTGCCCAAGCCTGAGCGAAGAGAGAGAGTCTGCCCCCCTACTAGATCTGGTCCCCGGATCGGGGGCTACCCCTTCATGCTGTCTTAGAGGCAGCAGCAGGCTTCTAGGCCTGTTTACCTTTGTTCCAAGCCTGGTTAGGTCTCCAGACTGACTTGGATTGGACAGAATTCCCCTCTTGCTTTGCTGCAGGGGAAGCTGAAGCGGGACCTTTGAAGTTCCGAAAGGAACAAAAATTATTTTGTTTGGTCCTCATCTTATTTGTTTTATCCTGAGGGAGGGCATGGCCTTTCCCTCCAGTGATGTCTGAAATAATTTCTTTCAGTGTAGGCCCGAATAGGGTCTTTCCTTTGAAAGAGATGTTCAACAACTTAGATTTTGATGACACATCAGCAGACCAGGACTTAAGCCATAACGCCCTGCGTGCTAAAATGGCAAAACCTGAATTCTTTGCCGCTAATTTAGCCATTTGGAAAGCGGCATCTGTAATGAAAGAATTAGCCAACTTAAGGGCCTTAATTCTATCCATAATATCCTCTAATGGAGTCTCCACCTGGAGAGCCTCTTCTAGAGCCTCAAACCAGAAAGCAGCTGCAGTAGTTACAGGAACAATGCATGCAATAGGTTGGAGAAGAAAACCTTGATGAACAAAAATTTTCTTTAGGAGACCCTCTAATTTTTTATCCATAGGATCTTTGAAAGCACAACTGTCTTTGATAGGTATAGTTGTACGCTTAGCAAGAGTAGAAATAGCTCCCTCCACCTTAGGAACAGTCTGCCACGAGTCCTGTATGGTGGCAGATATGGGAAACATTTTCTTAAAAACAGGAGGGGGAGCGAACGGAATACCTGGTCTATCCCACTCCTTAGTAACAATAGTCACAATCCTCTTAGGGACTGGAAAAACATCAGTGTAAACAGGAACCTCTAAGTATCTGTCCATTTTACACAATTTCTCTGGGACCACTATAGGATCACAATCGTCTAGAGTAGCTAATACCTCCTTGAGCAATAAGCAGAGGTGTTCAAGCTTAAATTTAAAGGCCGTCATATCAGAATCTGTCTGAGGGAGCGTCTTTCCTGAATCAGAAATCTCTCCCTCAGATAACAAATCCCTTACCCCTACTTCAGAACATTGTGAGGGTATATCGGATACGGCTACTAAAGCGTCAGATGGCTCAGCATTTGTTCTTAACCCAGAGCTGTCACACTTTCCTTGTAAACCAGGCAGTTTAGAGAAAACCTCTGTGAGGGTTTTATTCATAACTATGGCCATGTCTTGTAAAGTAAATGAATTTGACGCATTAGAGATACTTGGCGTCACTTGTGCGGGCGTTACTGGTTGTGACACTTGGGGAGAGCTAGATGCTAAACCCTCATTTCCTTCTAAATGAGAATCATCTATTGCAATATTTTTAAGTGCTAAAATATGCTCTTTATAATTTATAGACATATTAGTGCAAGTGGGACACATTCTAAGAGGGGGTTCCACAATGGCTTCTAAACACATAGAACTTGGTGTCAGACATGTTAAACAGGCTAGTAATGAAACAAACAAGCTTGGAAAACACTTTAATCAAAGAAAATAACACTTTAAACAAAAACGGTACTGTGCCTTTAAGAGAAAAAAAGCTGCACAAACTCTGCGAAACAGTGTAAAAAAGCAGTAAACAAAACGACATTTTTACAGTAGCATCATAAAGCCTTAGTAACTTTGCACCACTAGGCCAATAAACAATTAACCCCTTAATGTAAAAACCGGATTGAAAAAATTTAAAAACCGGTAAAATAACGTTCAGCACCTTGCCACAGCTCTGCTGTGGCGCCTAACTGCCCTTTAGGAACAATTTGTGGGGGGAAAAAACTCTTTACAGCCCTCAAATACAGCAGGAATCTCTGGAGAACTAGCTGGATGCTTCTGAGGTAAATAAACTGTAAATAGGCCCCTCCCACCTCACTCGATGTTATGGGGCCTAAAAGAAACACCACAGAGTGTTTCTTAAACTAGCCATGTGGGTTAATAACCCTTAAACAAGCCACAAAGACCCCTTAAAGTCCCTCAAAAAATGTTTTATTTGTAATCAAACCAAAACGTTTTTTCCTATTAGTGTCACCAGTAACTATGAGCCCTTTATGCAAGCTTGGATTTCTCTTTTACTGAATACAGCCTACCTTTCCCTCATGGGGATATTGCCAGCCTTTCCTAGAAATAACACAGTCTGTCTAGAAATAAATAGACTGAACATACCTTAATGCAGTTTAGCCTGCAAACTGTTCCCCCAACTGAAGTTTTCCTGTACTCTTCAGCCTTTTGAGAACAGCAGTGGATCTTAGTTACAAAATGCTAAGATCATCATCCTCCTTGCAGAATCTTCATCCCTTTTCTGCCAGAGAGTAAATAGTACACACCAGTACCATTTAAAATAACAAACTTTTGCTTGAGAAAATAAAAGCTAACATTTTTGTCACCACACTCCCTTTGCCCTTCCTAGCAGTTAAGCAGGCAGAGAGAATGACTGGGGGTGGGGCTAAGGGAGGAGCTATATGGACAGCTCTGCTGTGGGTGCTCTCTCTGCCACTTCCTGTAGGGAAGGAGAATATCCCATAAGTATGGATGAATCCATGGACTCGATACATCTTACAAGAGAAATCCACTTCAACCAATCACAGTGCAGCATTTAAGAGGGTCAAGGCTCTGATTTCCACAGCCTCCACACCAACCTCTATGAGGAAAGTGGGGAAAAAAATGTATGCAATTTCCATACAGTAAACTACAAGAAAAAACAGGCACAGTAAATAATGAAAATGCATTACATTTTATTAGGAATTTAAAGTCCCTTAAAGTGCTGATCATGGACAAATAATTACATATACATGAACTGTTTGTTAAGGTTTTATATGTATTATTATCATACAGTGAATAAATCAATAGGGTAGATAAGGGTTAAGTAAATCAGTTCTCGATTTCCCTGAAAATTATAGAAATGCTGTGATAACCTTGTCTTGACCTCTAGATAGTATATCTCACACTGCAATGGAAATGTTTCTGATGACTGATTTAGCAGAGATTACCGGCATCGAAAATCCATCAGTTAAAAAAAAACACATCTTGATTACAGTTAACTGGTGTATACTATTAATGAGCAGTTCTGCACAGTCAAATCTGCTATTCATAGAAAAGATTTCAACATCTTCCAGTGGCAAATTAAAAATGGATTAATTACCTGTTATATGTTCAGCTACTCAGTAACTTTCTGCAGTGACAAATTAGTTACTGCAGTGAGGAGTTAGTTAATGAGGTTGCCAAGTCAAAGATTTTACATTCGAGTCCAAACATTTTTGAACTAACGCATTTCTTTCAATGTCAAAAAGTGTGATTTTTTTTTTTTTTAACACTATCAATTACATACGTTGTATTTCTAGGTCATGGGGCAAACTCATCTATATGAGATGTGTATAAAATAATTGTGTTATCATCATTCTTAACTATCATTTCTACATATTCTGCAGCACTAAGACAAAATAACTACAATCATTAAACCACATTACAAATACAAACGTAGTTATAGACTTCAAAGTGAAAACAGTCTTGTCCTTGATTTATCACTTTTAATATACAAAATGAAGGGAGTCAGCATTAACCAAAAACACTTTAAAAGGGATATTCTCATTCAAAAAAACAGACCATTTTGTTAGAGCTAGTTATTTTGCAAAAATAGTATCTCTATTGTGCGTTAACGACACTCAAACGCAATAGTGCTTCTATTTTTGTGCTCAAAGTCCAGAGTTATTTATTGTGTGCACTGAAATGCTGATAAAATACAATAGCATATCTAAAAGAAGCAAATAGACTTCTTGAAGATCAGATGACATATAATAAATAAAATCTAAACCCGACAGAAACATACCAAAGAGGCTAGTTAACCTATTAGAGAAGTCAAGGTAAAAAGGAATCCTAAATAATAAAGAATCCAATTTCTTGGTTCCTAAAGTCCCTAGAATCCCCATATTTTATTTTTTACCAAAATTTAATAAAAGTCTGATAAACCCCCCCAGGGAGGCCCATCATGAGCTAGAGTACAAGTGGCGTGCTCTTTAGCGCTCCTATTTAACCTTTAACTTCGCTAGAAGTTAACATTTTGTGCATGCCAGGTAACACTCATATTACAACTTGAACGTAAAAACTTTGAGCACGAGCAAAACCCGACACATGCAAAGAGTTGGACTTCAGATATTGCAACCACATTAATATATTCTCCCCATAGACTTTAATAGGGCGTGCAAACCGGGAAAAAAAAACACCTATACCCCACCCCGCTAACCCAAACTGTGCTATTAATATTGTACATTCTAATGTTCTTCACATTGAAATATATGTGATATATATATATAAATATATATATATATATATATATATTTCTATATACATCTGTATATATACCTATACCTGTATATATAGATATATATATAACTTGACTTGAGGAAACGGCCAGGAGCTTGTGGCCGAGAAACGCGTCTTAAGCTCATTCCAATAAAACACAAATTGTTTTTAAAAAAATAAGTTTTAATTTGCATCACGGCTTTTACCTAATTGCCCCCACATGCCTTCCTGGGGTTTTTAAACATACAAGCCGTTTTGTTTATTGCGGATTGTGCTACCAGTTCCAGACCCAAGAGGGGAGACTGCACATACATCTGGTGCAGACATCGACGATCCCTGGTGATTGTGGAGGAGAGTCCACGGCCGCACCTCTAACACTTTGGAGGATCCGTTACACAGCGTACTGACTGCTGTTGAATGTCAGCCTGCACATTCGCACTACTTTGTATGAGTGCCAATACTCCTGTGAGTATATTTTCATTTCTTCTGTGTGTGACATCCAACTCTGAAGTTTATCTGCACTATGAGGCGCTGTCTTTTTTTGTCCACTTCATAGATACACTGAAAGATCGCTCAGTTCCAAGACCAGCAGCCTAATACATCAATATCTCCATTATTACATCAACATCTTCAGTATTTCATCAGAGATTACAACAGAACTGGTATTGCCCAAGGTTTTAACTATTATTGTTTCCTGGACTTTCACGAACTGATATATTTGCAATTATTTTTCTAACTGTACACATTTTTATTTGCATTGTCACTAATCTTTATTATTTTTTTATTTAGTATTTTGGCGCACACTATCACTATATACCTTTTAATATAGTGTCTCAATAGAATTTAAGCAGCTCTCATTCTATTGGCCGATTCATCATCCAATAGACTTAGAGCTGCTTAAATCTTACTGGCTGATTTCAACAGCCAATAGGATTTTAGCAGCTCTAATTCCTATTGGCTGATTCAAATTTTTCAGCCAATAGGAATGCCATCTTAGATTGCGTACCTTGCATTGAAGATTCAGTGTACGGCGGCGACCATATGAAGAGGATGCTCCGTGCCGGATGTCTTCAGGATGGAACCGCTCCACGCTGCCGGGATCCAGATAGAAGATATCGTCTGGATGAAGATTGAAGAGGCCGCCTGGATGATGACTTCTTGCCACTTGGATGAGGACTTCGCCACCGGAATAAAGATTGTAGAGGCCGTCTGGATGAAGACTTCTTGCTGTCTGGATGAGGACTTCTCTGCAGGGATTAAGATCGTTCAAGCATGACTTCAAAAACTGTAAGTGGATTGTCCTCAGGTTAGTGTTAGGTTTTTGTAAGTTTTTTTTTTGGGTGGGTTTTATATTTAGATTAGGTTTGGGCTAGTAAAAGAGCTAAATGCCCTTTTAAGGGCAATGCCCATCCAAATGCCCTTTTCAGGGCAATGGGTAGCTTAGTTTTTTAGATAGTTTTCTTTATTTTGTGGGTTTGGGGGGGTGGGGATTTGCAATGATAGTGGGGATTTGTATTTTTATTTCATAAACAGAGATGATTTCTTTAGGGCAATGTCCTACAAAAGGCCCTTTTAAGGGCCATTGGTAGTTTATTCTAGATTAGGTTTTTTATTTTGGGGTGTTTTTTTAATGGGTATTAGAATAGGAATAATTTTTATTATTTTTGATAATTTGTTTGTTATTTTGTAAAATGTATTTTTTTAGGGGGTGTTTGTTTTTCTTTTGTAGGAAAATAGCTATTATCTTTAGGGCAATGCCCTATAAAAGGCCCTTTTAAGGGCCCCCAAAAGACCCTTTTAAGGGCCCTTGGTAGTTTGGGGGTGGGGGTTTGTATACTGTTAGGGGATGTTTGTTTTTTTGTAGCTAGCTTAGGTTTTATTTTACAGGTAAGTATGCTTTTAGTTTTAAATAGGTATCATTTAGTTAATAATTGTAAGTTTAATTTAGCTCTATTTTAATTATGTTAAAGTTAGGGGGTGTTAGGGTTACGTTAGGGTTAGGGGTTAATAGTTTAATTTAGGTTGTTGTGATGTGGGGGGCTGGTGGTTTAGGGGTTAATAGGTTTATTTAGTGGTAGTGATGTGGGTAGGCCAGAGTTTTAGGGGGTTAATAGCTTTATTTAGTTGCGGTGATGCTGGGGAGCGGCCGAATAGGGGTTAATATATTTATTATAGTGTGGGCGATGTTGGGGTGTGGCAGAATAGGGGTTAATAACTTTAGTATAGTGGCAGCGATATCAGGAGCAACAGATTAGGGTTAATATCTTTATTTAGGTGGGTGGCAACATCAGGAGCAGCAGATTAGGGGTTAATAACTGTAGTTAGGTGTCAGCGATGTCGGGGGCAGCAGATTAGGGGTGTTTAGACTCGGGGTTTATGTTAGGGTGTTAGCTTTAAACTGTATTTTATTTTTCCCCATAGACATCAATGGGGCTGCATTACGGAGCTTTTCTTTCAACGATCACAGGTGTTCGCGCTTGTTTTGTGTGCGATATGGAGCTTAAAAGCAGCATATCGCACGCACAAGCCGGGTTTTTTAAAACTTGTATTTTAATCCCTTATAGCGCTGCCATTACGCCACTTTTGTTGCGTTCATTAATTTCCCTATACCGTTACGCAAGTTCTTCAGTTGCACTAACCCAACAATCCCGATTGTGCTAAAGCGAACTTGTAATACGAGCGTGCAAAAGTTGGCTCACCACTTAATATAGCCCATAGTAAGGAATTATATCCTCTTAGATATTAATATTTATGTATCGGAAGAGGGTCACTTAACAAAAACACATTTTAAAAGTGTTGATCGAGAACAATTATATTCACGTAAACAGTTGCCACTTAAAAAGTGGAAAGACAATATACCCTTTGGACAGAGCTCCAAGCTTATTAGACTATGAAGACCAAGTGCAGATATTAGAGCAACGATTTGCAGAAAGAAGATATGAAGAGATGTTAGTCCTATCAGCCATTTATAAAGCTAGGAAGAAAGAGAGAAGTGCTTTGATCGAATATAGAAAACCCAAAATGGAAGAAGAAAGTTTAGTTATTGATATTCCATTTATAAAAATGATAATAGGGACATAAGCATTGCAACTTAGTGCATGAAGGCCCCATTATAGAAAACAGGCATGACAGGAAGACATTAGTCTCTGTGCTCACTATTTCTGGTTTACTGGGTACAATATATATTTTTTGATACACCACACCTTGTGCTGACCAGGGTAGACTTTTTGGGTTCCCCTTCCATTTTGTTGTTTTTCGCTAGTTACCGGCTTTGTCAAAGGTGGCATTCTACCCAATGTAAGTAGTGTCTGTTACGTCATTTTCATTAGGCCCCATTCTTGGATTGGCTCCTCTGGGGCCTATTTATCAAAGGTCTTGCGGACCTGATCCGACAGTGTGGATCAGGTCCGCAAGACCTCACTGAATGCGGAGAGCAATACGCTCTCCACATTTAACATTGCACCAAGCAGCTCACAATAGCTGCTGGTGCAACGCCGCCCCCTGCTGACTCACGGCCAATCGTCCGCCAGCAGGGAGGTGTCAATCAACCCGATCGTACTCGATCGGGTTGCATTCCGGTGATTCCTGTCCGCCTCATCAGAGCAGGCGGGACAGGGTTATGGAGCAGCGGTCTTAGACGGATGCTTCATAACTGCTGTTTCTGGTGAGTCTGAAGACTCACCAGAAACACGGGGCCCACAAGCTCCGTTCAGAGCTTGATAAATGGGCCCCTCTGACTGGAATCTGATTTGACACATGTAAACAGATGGGAGATATGTCTATTTGTACACCTTGTTTATTTATTTTTATATTGTGCAGTATATTTTTAACAAACATGGATATTCTTTTTCAGCCTCATTTATATGCCACATATTTTTAATGTAGTTATCATGATTCTGGATGAAATAACCACAATCTGAATTAAAAGAATCCCTTCATCTTGTGAAGTTTAATAACGTATTCATAAAAATAATGTGTGTGTGTTAAAATTCTGAAGAATTATATATAAAACTTGTGATTTGGATTTGCAATCTTAAGATGTATGTAACTTATCACTAATTAGTAAAGAGTGTGAAATATTGATTTTAACAAAATAATCTGTATTATTAATAATAAAGTGCAATGTGTTCTTTATATATTGGGGGATATTTATCAAAGCCTCAACTTTGTTGCATTCGCCGGCACCTATACGCGTCGCCTAACATTGCGGCCGCATATTCAATATGCTATCCTTATTTATAAAAAAAGCCGGCAAAAAGACGCACACCAAGTACGGGGAGATGAGCATCGGACTTTTGTTAAGTAACAGTCATCGATCTCGCGTCTATTTGGCTTTTTCCCAACTTTATTTATACCCTGTCACTAAACGCTGCCACTATACTAAAATGTTTAACCCCTATCCCGCCGCACCCCGACACGCCCCCGCACCTAAAGTTATTAACCCCTATCCCACCGCTCCCCGACACCGCCGCAAACCTAAATAAAGTTATTAACCCCTATCCTGCCGCTCCCCGACACCCGCCGCCACTAAATAAACATATTAACCCCCTAACCGTCTGGCCTCCAACATCACTACCCACTAACTAAACCTATTAACCCATAAACCGTCAGCCCCCCACCTCACCATAAACTAAATTAGGCTATTAACCCCTAAACCTAAACAACCTGCTAACTTAATTTAAAATTACAACATCCCTATCTTCAAATAAATTTAAACGTACCTGTAGAATTAAAATAAACTTATTTAAATATTAATTAACCTACCCTATTATCTACACTTAAATTAAACTACCAATTTAATAACCTAAATTACATATTACAGAAACCTAACCCTACTTAAATAATTTAAATATACTATTAAACATATTACAAATTAACTTTTTAAGGGCCCATACATAATCTTGTGTCTAGTAATGCATTATGAGCACTATAACGCAATAAAAAAAAAAACCCTCAAGAAAAAAAATGAGAATCTTATCAAGTTCTGTCTATAACAATATCTACACATCTATACAATATAATATATGGAACAATATTTATTGCATTGTTGCACATGCAAAACCTGTACTGTACAGATTATACAGATAAAGACATACATATATACCTATGGTTATATGAGAATTATTATGTACACTTCTATATACATAAATAAGAGAATAGAGTGTACTGTGTACATAGATGTGCAGGTCTGCTTTAAAGGCTATGAGCTAGCATAGTATCACTATTAAAGGGCCATAATACCCAAATGTTTAAACACTTGAAAGTGATGCAGCATAGCTGTAAAAAGCTGACTAGAAAATATCACCTGAACATCTCTATGTAAAAAAGAAAGATATTTTACCTCAAAAAATCCTCAGTAGCCACCTCCTATTGTAAAGGATTTCTAAGCAGCATTTTAGTGTGTCTGTCCCGGGACAACTGAAGGGATGAGCATCGTGAACTCTCATATTATTTCACCAATCAGGTAAAGGAAGCTTACTATGAAATCTCATGAGAGTTAAGTCAAATCTCATGAGATCACAGTAAGAGTTCATGACCTCAGCACTGCTGATGCTGATTGGCTGCTGTTCATTTCTTCATTTTTTAAATTTTTTTACCTGCAGCTGGGAGCAGCTGAGTATAACTTTTTACACAGAACTAACTCTACTGAGCTGAGGAGATTGTGAGGTAAAATATCTTCCTTTTTTACATAGAGATGCTCAGGTGATATTTTCCTGTCAGCTTTTTACAGTTATACTGCATCAGTTTCAAGTGATTTAGCATATGAGTATTATGTCCCTTTAAGATGAATGAAACGCTAACTAAACATCTAAATATAATTCCAGGAAGTAACCCTTAGTTATAAGGAATCCGGCAACTTCTCCATCCAAGTTATGGTGCTTTTAGAGAAGAGCTGCTCAATTGACTATAATAGCATTAAAAAAAATCTCCCTGCACCTTAAGGCATTATATATATAATATAATTCTGTAACCATATTCTGTCTATGTAGAAGCAATCTATACCCTTGAGCCTATGGTATTGTATGCACAGAAGCACATAAAATAATCATGTTCTGTTGATACAGACTTTACACATAAACACATATACGCATATAACAATGCATTATGAGTACTAATGACTAGAAATGTCAAGTACTCACTATACAGGATTTACATATAGACAGACTTGTACATATAATTATGCATAGTGTGTTCATATTAGCAAGAAATAAATGTGTTCTGCCTTAGCAGAAATACAATATTTATGAGCATATGTACTATCTAGAATGCAATACTGAATAAGGCTCATGTTCCATAAAAAAATATGTATAACAAATGTGTAAAATCTCTAATATTGTATCCAAAGTACAACAAAAAAGCTTTAAATATCTCTGCTATGTGCCAGGACAGTACTTAACTACCAAAGATTAGAAGTTAGCCAAAGGACTGAGCATAGTAATTTATAAGAAAAATCCCTCTAATGTGCATAGAGACAGCAAACAAATAGCGGCAAAGTAAAGAAAAGGTAATTCAGTTGCCTATATACTGGCAGTTAGCCATGTACCTAAAAATAAATATTTGTATAGCATAAATTAGTGGGACTATCGTTAAACTATATGTACAGATATTGCACGGACAACCCTCCACTGTAACTTGTGGGTCCGAGCACTGAATAGCAGCAAACGTGTTGAGACTTAACCCTTCCACATTCAGAGGCACCAGCAGACCGGAGTGTAAGCATTTTGATACTCACATCATAGACAGCCACCAGAGATAGAGAGGAGAGCAGGAAACAGAGAGTGGAAAGAAAGTTAACTGTCACTGCGTCATAGGATAGAAGTAAAGGCTTCTACATAAAAACTGCAGCATAGGCAGGGCCGTCTTTAATATTGATTGGACCCTGGGCAAACATTTTCTTGGGCCAGCCCACCAAAAAAAAATTATATAAATGGAAATGAAATTATTTTGAGGGAAATAAAAATATTTACCTTTATAAACAGAATTACGTATGGACAGTACATGAGCATGAAGACTTAATAACACACAGAATTAAAAACTGATGTGTTGGAATCATATGGAGGGAATAATGAAGGATAAGCCAGTTTTAAAGGGACAGTCAAGTATAAATTAAACTTTCATTATTCAGATAGGACTTTTAATTTTAATCAACTTTACAATTTACTTTTATCATCAAATTTGCTTTTTTCTCTTGGTATTCTTAGTTTAAACTAAACATACGTAGGCTCATATGCTAATTTCTAAGCCTTTGAGGGCTGCCTCTTATCACATGCTTTTTAAATCTCTTTTCAACACAAAGAGACAGAAAGTACACGTGGGCCATATAGATAACACTGTGTTCAGGCACAGGGGGTTATTTAAGATTTAGCACAAAACAATGCTAAATTTAAGACAATGTCAATAGATAATAAACAGTCACAGTCATGTGATCAGGGGGCTGGACAAAGGTTCCTAGATTATAGATGTGATGAGAGCAGGATGTGATGTCAGTAGTATGTGGGCGGGGCTTAGGTCCGGTGTCTGTGTCGCAGTTAGTTTAGTACAATAAACCTGACTAGATGTATATTGTTATGCTCTGCAATAAAATAGAGTTGTACCATCATTGCTGTGTCCTGCATATGTCCTGCATCTCATGACATGGTGTCAGAAGTTCTGGACTGCGCTTCTGTTCCTGATCGATTGCGATGTCAAAGTTTACCCCACCTGAGCCTTTTGACTTTTCTCAGCCTGCAGCTTGGCCCACATGGCGTCAGCGGTTTCAGAGCTTCAGGATTGCATCCAAACTGAACAAGGAGAGTGGTGAAGTACAAGTTAATTCTCTTTTATACTCCATGGAGAAAGATGTAGAGCCAGTGTTCAATGCTTTTACTTTCCAAGAAGGGGAAGAAGTTAACTTTGATATAGTTATGGATAAACTCAGTGCCCACTTTGTGCCCAAAAGAAATGTGATTCATGAGAGAGCTTGTTTTCACAAACGTAATCAGCGTGTGGGAGAATCTGTGGAGTCATTTGTGCGCAGCCTGTATGAATTAGCTGAATTCTGTGAGTTTGGTGTTGCTAAAGAAGAGCAAATCAGAGACAGAAAAGTTATTGGAATTGCAGATGCTGAAGTCTCCCTGAAGCTGCAGTTAGAGCCTGATTTAACGTTAGACGGGGCTATTAGGATGGCCCGCCAGAGTGAACTGGTGAAAAAGCAAAGTGCTGATCTGAGGTCTGAGAGTATTGTGGATGAAGTGCAACAGTCTAGAAAAATTACTAGTGAAAGGCACAGTGTGAGCGGTAGATCAAAAGTACTGGAAAGGCCTAGAAGTGGATGGGCGCAACATGGCCGATGCACACGGTGCTACCGGGCTCATGATCAGAGTGCTATATGTCCGGCCAGAGATAAAAGATGCAGAAAATGTAACAGAATAGGCCATTTTGAAGTGGTGTGTAAAACTGAATACATTAAGGAGATGCAGGTGGACAGTGACCAGGAGGGTCAGGAAGTGTCTTTTGTGGGGTCTGTTGTGGAACGGACAAGCTCAGAGGAAGATTGGAAAGTTACTTTTACTGTAATGGGAGCCAAAGTTGATTTTAAGATTGACACAGGAGCTGATATCACTGTAATGTCTTTTGCTGAATTTATGAAACTGCCTCGACAGCCCCAGCTGGCGAAGGTTACTACAAATGTCCATAGTCCTGGTGGCCGCATTGATTGTGTGGGGAAATTTCTTGCCAGCTGTGAGTACAAACAAAAAAAGTTCACCATGTGGGTGCATGTGATCCGAGGTCAGTGTGTTAACAGTTTATTGAGCAGAAAAGCAGCCTGTGACTTGGGCCTCGTGGCCAGAGTGAATGAGATCTCTGAAGATATGTTTGGCGAGTTGGGCCTACTGAACTGCAAACCTGTCCGTATAGCACTTAAAAGTGACGCAGTCCCATACAGTATTTCTACTCCTCGTAGAATTCCGTTCCCGCTCATGCCTCAAGTGGAGAAAGAGCTCATGCGCATGAAGTCTATGGGGGTTATTGAAGAGGTTGTTGAAGCAACTGATTGGTGTGCCCCCATTGTTCCAGTTGCAAAGAAAAACGGAAAGGTGCGCATCTGTGTGGACCTGAAAAGGTTGAATGAGGCAGCGAAGAGGGAGAGATTTGTGCTGCTGACATTGGAAGATATAGCCCCGAAGTTGGCTGGGGCGAAGTTCTTTTCCACATTAGACGCTTCTAGCGGCTTTTGGCAGATCCCCCTGGATCCAAAGTGCCGCAAACTGACTACCTTTATCACACCGGTAGGTCGGTTCTGCTTCTGCAGACTCCCCTTTGGGATATCCTCCGCTCCTGAGATCTTTCAAAGGGAAATGAGTTCTCTCCTGAGTGGCCACGTGGGCACAGCAGTCGTCATGGACGACATTCTAGTGTATGGGTCTACAGTGGAGGAGCATGATCAGCGTTTGAGTTGTGTGCTGCAGGCTATCAAAGAGTCTGGGCTGAAGCTGAATAAAGAAAAATGTCATTTTAGGAAAACTGAATTATGCTACTTTGGGCATATCATCAACGGGGATGGCATCAAGCCGGACCCCGAGAAAATTCGGGCTATCGAACAGATGAAAAGCCCTTCTGATGTACATGAGCTGAGACAGATATTGGGCCTTGTAAATTACGTGGGCAAGTTTCTTCCAGATTTATCTACAGTTTTACACCCTATCACAGAGTTGCTTAAGAAAGATGTTGCCTGGGTCTGGGGACCCTCACAAGAAAAAGCGTTCCTGCATGCCAAGTCCCTGCTGGGGTCTGCCCCAGTGCTGGGGTTCTACGACCCTTCAAAAAAGACTGTGGTTAGTGCTGATGCAAGCAGTTATGGGTTGGGGGCTGCACTCCTGCAGCTGAATGACAACAAACTACAGCCCATCGCCTACTGTTCCCGCACACTGACGGCTGCGGAGTCAAAATACGCTCAAATTGAGAAAGAGTGCCTGGCTGCAGTTTGGGCCTGTGAGCGCTTTCAGCGTTATCTAGTGGGTTTGGAGAAATTTAGTCTGGAAACTGACCACAAACCGCTAGTCCCTCTTATCAATTCTTATGACATTGACAAAACACCCTTGAGATGCCAGAGACTTTTAATGAGACTGCTCAGGTTCAATGTTCAGGCAGTGCATGTGCCGGGGAAGCAACTGGTTGTGGCAGATACACTGTCCAGGCTCCCGCTGGCTGCTGCTTAAGAATCCTCCGCAGAGTCGGATGTGAAAGTGTATGTTGATTCAGTTCTGGCCTCTAAGTCCATTTCTTCAAGGAAACTGGAAGAGATAAAGAAAGAGACATATTTGGACACAGATCTGCAAGAAGTTATAAGGTACATAAAAGATGGCTGGCCCGAGAGCCGGGCAGCCTGGATGTCTTTAAATGCTTACCAGAGGTCGCAGCTCACAGAGCTGGAGGGGTTGGTGCTGTTCCAAGACCGCATTGTAATTCCTGTCAGCATGAGGAAGGAGATGTTAAACAGGATTCACGATGGCCACTTAGGCATTACAAAGTGCAGAGAAAGGGCAGCTACAGCTGTGTGGTGGCCTGGGATCAGCTCCGACATTGCAAATCACGTAAGTTATGTTTCCCTTGTCTTGTGGAAGTTTAGATAAAATAATATATTTTTTTATTATTAATGTTATGAACCATTTAGTGCAAAACCTTTTAAACTGTAATTTACAGTGATGTGGAAGAACTGGAAGTTTATCTAATAATTATATTTTATTGTAGTTCTTCTAGTATGATTCAGGGGTTAGTAACAATGCATACACATACTGGTACAAAAAGATCGCTGCCTATAGAGTTAACCAACTCAATGATCAAACTATATCCTGAGTAATTTATGAGCTGCAATTGGAATTCTACAGTCAGTGTCATCACAGTTCCCAGTAACCCTATTTCTCTAAAGCCCAAATTATAAACCATTAGACACACACTGCAGCAGCAGACAGCCCCAGGCCCCCCAGCCCCTGCCCCTCAAGTCACAACTTAGTTGTTCCACTTCCAAAATAAATCATTTCTCACTTACTTACTACTAGTCAGTCTAGTTGACAACTACACACAACGTTGTGTCGATCACCGTCCCCAGCCACTGCAGCCAGGGGCCCCATCCAGGTCCAACTTCCCAAGTCGAGTCTCCTCACACCAAGGGGCCAAAAAGCAACAGTCAGCGTCACGTGAGCGGTCCACGACGAGCGACCTCAGAGGCTCTGATTCTTTCTTTCTGTGGGCTCTCAGAGTCTGTGCTGTCCTGTCCTACTACATGAACATGATGTGTCACGTGTCAGCCGCGCAGAGCTACCGCTTACGGCACGTCCTTCCCGTTCGTCCCCCTCTGTCTGCCTCCTAGACCCACCCTCTTACCAGTCTTATCTGTGTGTTACTGTTATCTCAGTCTCAGACACTCACTACTCACACAGACTGAAGTCTTCAGCACACAGCAGCACGCACAGTCACGTACCAGCCTTAGTCTACTCTTCTCTAACCAGCAGCAGCCTGCAGCAGTCCACTCTTGCCAGCCAGGGGGGGGCCTGGGGGGGGGCAGCCCCAGGGGGTGGCGTGCGTGGTGGGCGTGACAGCGTCACTCACTCTTCTTCATTGACACACTATTATACACTAACTAGTCACGTGTATAACGTTCGTGCGACGTGTGTAATGTAACACATTTACACACAGTCCACTGTCTGCTGTAAGTAACTTACTTTAGCTGGCTGGCCTGGCTCAATTCAAATGTGAGACTCTCTCACCTCAGACAGTGACGTCACACGGCGCCGCTCACTGCACTGTGACTGTCTGCATAAAAAAAAAAAAAACACCACAAAATTACAGCAGCCAGCCCTGGCCTGGCTGGGCCCCCCACATTATTTCTAATTTGCCTCCAAAAATTCTGAAAGGAAGTTTAATGATACAGTGTCCCCATAAAGTACGTGCATGAAAGAATAGGTCCCTTTGAATGTACATCTATCTATCTAGTTGAGAGATAATGAAAACACAATGAATGAGCAGCAGCAATATATAAAATTAGCCCTTACTCTGTGAGCCTCAGTAGTACTGACTATGATTGAGTGAGATATAAGGGTCTCTTGGCCATACTATACATAATTGTGTATCTGCTAATAGCCTGCGGTCTATGTGAGTGCAAAGCACTTAACTTGTTGAAGAACTCCCTCCCCTGAACTTGCCAGCTGACGAAAGAACTACATGCAGCAGACATTAAGCATCCAGTAAAATGAGCAGCTGAATTAAGTAGAGAACCCACCCACTGTTTGTGCAAGTACATCAGAGGAAATATCTTAATCCCACAGGGGGAGGCTAAGGGACATGTCCCCACAATGCCTGGGGGTAGTTATAGCTGAAATCCCATAGGGAGATACTGTGCACAAAACAGGGTATTCCTATGTCCCTGTGTAACTCAGAGTGCTTGAAATGTCTTCTTTCTGAATGATATGTCCCAGGAACAAAGGGTCTCACATGGATTTGAGCTCCCATATAATAATAATCCATAAGCAAGTAGCTGGAACACCTCTATTCTCAAGAACAAAACTGAGGAGAGATGGGAGACGGGAGGAGGGATTAAACATCTTGGGTGGGTTTTTGGCCTCTTTTTTGTAGCAGGAATTATTTCCCAAATGTTATGGATTTCCTATGGATTCGTCATCAAACTCAAGAAAAATAGTTAACCGCTGTGCTACCAAATAGTATCAAAATCTACACTTCAAATAATGTGGAGAAGTAAACTGCTAATGGAAAATGTAGACACGTCAAAAAAGCGTGGGTAGCATATTTAAAATGAGTAAAAAAGCCAGTATGCAAATGAAACTCAGTAAGCGCGCTCTATTACTATAAGTAAATGAATAAGTAAAATATTTAAAAAATGTAAAATATTTAGAGTGCGCTGTTAAGAATAAGGAGCGCACATAAGAACTGAACACTCACTGCCAAAAGTAAAAAATGATCACATTACATTTCATCATTTTGAAAACCTGTTATATAATTTAATCTTTGGCCTCTCTAGGGGCACAAAAAATTTTTACACAAAAGTAAGAGGTGTTAAATGTTGCTTTAACATAAGTGTCTTAAACCTAACTGTCTGCTGTTTAAACAAATCCAAGCCCAAGCCAATAACAATTTTTATAGACAGACAATTTAAAATGCATGTACAAATCCCCAAATCTGGAATTCCAAAATCCAAACATTCTGAAATCCAAACTTTTTATTTCAAAATGATCAAAAATGACTCTTTGTCCTTGCCTGTAAATTACAATCTTCCCTGCCTGTATCTTTAGTTTGGTTGTTGTGCTCTAGAATGTAAATAGAAGTCTATATTTATTTAAAACAACAAATATTACCTTTCGGATTACAGTGCTGTACTATATTTCTGAGGTGCTATTTATACAGAAGTATTAAGAACTACTTGTAGGTTGCATGTATAAGCTGTATATTGAAATGTAAATATTGCCTAAATGATATTTTAAAGATGCAAATATTCAAAAATCCTAACTATTCTGAAATCCAAACCTTTTCTGGTACCAAGCAGTTTGGATAAAGAGCTTTCTACCTGAATTATATTTAGTATTTTTTATATATCTTACTGCGTAATCTAACTAAACGACAGGCAAATATGGAGTGCAAAACTGTTTTTTTTTTGTTTCCTAATTAGTATAAAACTATATTTAATTGCATTTATCTGTACAAAAAAGATACATTTAGTCATTTGCATGTTCATGCACTCACCACGCAGTAATAATCGTATAAAGTAATACTGCTGGGTAAATAGGAGTCATTGGGAATTGTTTCAAAATTAAAATTTGAACACTGTTGTTTAATATTCTCATCCTGCAGACCTTATCTCTCCACTGCAGTACTCACACACAGACCCCTACAACTGGCATGAAAAATGTACACTATGCCAGAAGACTAGATATCTAAACATAATATTATAAAGTATCTATGTTAAATGAATGTATAGTAATTCAATTAAAAATATTCATAAAATAAATAATTAATTTAAATGTATTCAGTTATTTTAGCACTGCACATGTTTATACAATGAGGATTTTCTCATAAATCCATGTAATGCCCCTTTAGTCTATTTGACAGATGACAATACAGTGTTTAGGCTGCAAAGTAAAATTATTTGGTGCATTTTATAACAGTACGATGGATGGATTAACAGTAATTTCCAATACACAATGAATGGTCCAATCAATTATTTGTCTAGGTATCAAAATTAAATGTTTAATATAAGTCAAGTTAAATCATTTAACAGTGTACAAAATAAATATGTATGTCTGCAGCCAGACTTTTTGTCATTTTTTAAAGCCAATCAACAAAAAATACTTATTTTTAATACTCATTCAGAACCAATGCATTTACTTTACTACTGTCTTAAAACGATACTTTGAAATGATAATATAACATGTAAAAAATCTTGTAGATAAAATAGTATAGGACATAGTTGAATACAGCATTTCCATTATACACATTACACTCTAGGATAAAACGTTATATTAAAGGGACATAAAAATTACAATTAAACTTTCATGATTTAGACAGAGCATGCCGTTTTAGAAAACAGCCCAATTTAATTTTATTGTCAATTATAAAATAAGTAATAAAAGGCAGCAGTGTTTATAACAATGCATAAAAAACTGTGCACCCATATAGTGCTCACACGTGCAGGCTAATGAGCATATGTAGATATGTTTTTTCAACAAATGATAAAACAGAACAAAGTACATTTGAAATTCGAAGTAACTGGGAGAATGTTTTTTTTTCTTTTAAATTGCATGCTCTATCTGAATTATGCAACATTTAATTTTGTATTTTATGTCTCCACAGATAGGGTTAAATTACAAGTGGCATGGTAACTAGCTTTTCTGCTCACGCGCTCCAAGTAAAATTTCAATGCAGCAGGGTTAGCAGTTGTATAACAAATAAAAAGTAAAAAGTGAACACGTTAACAAAATTCCAATCAGCTTGATTACAAGTTTGTAATTCTACTATTGCAGATTTAGCTGCAATAAAGTGATAAAACTGAACTGCTTAAAAACAAGACCACTCGATGCAATGTAAAATATATTTAGAAGAAGTATTTGCTATGTTTTAAGTAAAGACAGTTGGGAAAAAAAATGTGCCAATGATATTCTTTAGAATAATAAATTGCACAGCATTCATGCAGAAATAAATCCTATCTTCCTCACAATTATTGTGCTAATGAAAAAGTAGGTTTCCTATACATACATCTTTTTAAATATTTATGACTGTGGAGACATATTATGGTCAATAATAAGCAAGCATGTAGTACGTTTCTTTTTAGAGAAGTGGTGCAAGAGATATTCTTATGCTTGAAGCTTTTAGAGCAGTTTGTACCACACAGCACCTGAAAATGTAGTGAATAGGCAATGCAGATTTGCCATCTGGCAAAAGATGAAAAGATTATCCAGATTTCAAAAATCAAAAGACTTTAGATGCACCCACACCACAGCATGAACAAAGTAAAATGCGAAAGTAAAAAGGAGGTTTTAGTGGTTTTCTGTCACATTCCAACTGGTCTTTGTCTACTGAGTGTTTTTCTAACATTCTGATACTGGTTTATTTGTTGATTCATTTTGGTGCAGTAAAGAAAAGGTTTACAAGCCTCCTGCCTTTCTATAACATTCTTAATTATCCGTAGAAAACATATGGTATCATAAACAAATTCACTGCTACTTATAAAGGTAAGTCACTAAGTTAACAAAGATCTTTGATGTAAATATTAATGAAAATAAAAACTAAATAATGTTTAACCCTAGCGCTGTTAGGACGGCATGGAATGTCCTAGCCGTTTGGCTGTCCTGAAGCCATAGCCGCTTTCTAAATGGTATTACAGGCTAGAGGGTGTGCCTAGCGTCATAGGCACTCCCCCCTGACCAGATCCCATCATTGAAATAACGCAATCGCACCAAAAATTGTGTGATTTAAATTTTTACTTATTAGTTAATGCGCAAAAAAATAATTAATACATTCATTAAATGACTGAGATCTTACACAATATAACAATGTTAATGTAACTTATTTTAAAGGTACATTTTAGTGCAAAATGGCATGTCATTTTATCATTACTTGCCCTGCATGTCTATGTGTTTAACCCTAAAAAAATTTACACAACCGGTGAGCCAATCAGCAGCAGCAGTTACACAACCCTGTTAATCACCAGCCATGTTTGCTCAGAACCAGCATTTCTCTAATCTTAAACCCCTCTGTGGACATCTTGCAGGGTCAGAAGTTCTAACATAACATACTTTAATAAACTACAGCATGTCATTTTTGTACTATAATGTCCCTTTAAGTAGTTCTTCCAACACATCATTTTTTTCATACCAAGTCCAAACTTCAGATTCATTAACTTGATAAGATTAAAGGAGTATGCAGACTACTTTAATACAGGCAATTACTTGTTTGCTAATTTAGTAATAATGATAAATAAGATTAAATTATTTTAGATAATGTATTTAAACCTTAGCTATTGCAACAAATCTTTAATGAATGCATCTGGCTAGACGAATGCTTCACCTATTTATTTAATATGTATACAAAAGTTCCACTATTTTGAGAGGCTACACTTTGCTGAGAAAATGTAGGTTTCTGAATTCTCTATTAATGATACTAAATCAGCTTGCACATATATCCTACTAATCAGTAAGCATGTTTTAAAGGGTAATCAAATCCCCTTCAAGATCATTTTGAGAGAAACCAACAAGCAGGCATGAGCAACCAATATGGTCACTGGCTCTTATGAAAGAAAATGTTTAGCTTCTGACTAACCTCTACTTGTTTTTTTAATAATTTTTCTTTTTAATAATTTTTCTTTACAAAATGTTTATTTAATAATAGGCTCTATTGTTTTTATATTTTTAAAAACCCTTTACTGTGTATGGTATAAAATTGTAAAATCAAAATAGGAATTGACAAAAGGAAACTAGGTTATTTTTATGCTAAAATGAACAGACAAAAAAAAATTAACATTAGTCAATTTATAGGAAAAGAGAGACACCCAGTGGTTGCTGAAGAATTAGAACAAATATAATTGTGCACCAAAGTCATAGAAATCATTGCAGTATAAAGTTACATTCAAATTGTAACTAATCAGACATTTAACATTTAATATTCTAAGGAAATAAATAGCATACCACATTTGAATGGCAAAACCAAAAATTCTACATACACAAATTAAATTCTCATTTTTAACAACCTCAGAAAGAAATAACCTTTGACATATTTCCATTTTCACAGTATTTTTGTTGCATCTATAGTCCTAAGTTCCATAATACAAGCAGTCACATTCCCAGTTATAGAAATATGCAATACATGTAATATCATTAGAACATACCATTTATTGAGTAAACTGATACATTTTCCATTTTTAACATCTTCTTTTGAAATTTGATCTTGGTTTGAAACATATTTTCATTCATGCCTGCAAGCACCTGTTAGTTATTCATTTAAAATGTACACCTTAT
Organism: Bombina bombina; assembly: GCF_027579735.1. Taxonomy (NCBI): domain Eukaryota; kingdom Metazoa; phylum Chordata; class Amphibia; order Anura; family Bombinatoridae; genus Bombina; species Bombina bombina. Next base: position 665,571,384 of record NC_069499.1, read on the forward strand.
GGCGTTAGTGGCTAATAAGAGGTATCCTAATGTTTGTAGAGTTGGTCAGTGAATAAGATATTGTAGGCTAAGTAATCATGGGCAAGATAACATATGCGACGTCTTCCACAAAAGCCGATGACGCTGGTTTTTACTCGGTTTTGGTATCACATATACGGCGCAGCATAAAAATGTGGCACGTATATTTCACCGTCGCCCACAATTTTTACTCCCATAAGCTAACATGGAACCGCGTCGCAAATCGGTTTCACATATTCAGCGCAAGGACTTACCCGGGGAAAATGGAGACATTTTACTCCATTTTCACCTCGCCACACATAGGCAGGCGCAGCAAGCCTTAAGATGAAAATGTGAGCACCGTAACTCACGTAACTCCTTGAAAATATTAACTTACACCTAACGCATGCGCAATATCTATCTAACTGTCAATCAAAATCCCCCACCGCAGTAACTAATAAAGTATATTAACCCCTAGGGGCATATCTATCAAGCTCCGGATAGAGCTTGAGGCCTCGTGTTTCTGGCAAGCCTGCAGACTCGCCAGAAACACCAGTTATGAAGCAGCGGTCTAAAGACCACTGCTTCATAACCTGTCCGCCTGCTCTGAGCAGGCGGACAGACGTCGCCGCAATTCAACCCGATCGAGTACGATCGGGTTGATTGACACCCCCTGCTGGCGGCCGATTGGCCGCGATTCTGCAGGGGCGGCATTGCACCAGCAGCTCTTGTGAGCTGCTGGTGCAATGCTGAATACGGAGAGAGTATTGCTCTCCATATTCAGCGAGGTCTGGCGGACCTGATCCGCACTGTCGGATCAGGTCTGCCAGACTTTGATAAATAGAGGCCCATATCTTTGATTAATCTTTCTTGTCACAGATTTCTTTGCCTGAGTGAAAAAGTTATTTACTAAATCAGAAAACCTCTTTGACGAAGAACTAGATGTCCAATCTACAAAACTTAAAATTTAGAACTTTTGAATCTGGATAAAGTAAAGGGCATGAGGGAAAAAAATCTCTCAGCGGTAGAGAGCAATGTGGTTAGCTGGGCTTCTGAACCAGATCTGCATAACAAATACTGTGAGACCAGGCTGCAACAAACTGAATGACTGATGTCCTTTCCTGCTTGCTTTGTGCTATTATCCTGAGAAACAGAACAAATAGAGAGAAAAAAATATTTGAGAGGAAAAGGCCATGAAACCACTAAAACATATATCTGATCTGCCCAAAAAACCTTGATCTGGCACAGAAACTGTAAACTTGTGAAGCAAACAAGATAGCAGCAGATTTATCTTCGGAAGACCCCACCAAAGCCATGGAAAAAAAATTTGGTAGAGAGACAAATTCCCTGAAAGGAAGATCTGATGACAGAAAGGCCTGGATCCGAAGTGTAGATTCCTGAAATATGAATCACACAGTGGCTTTATTCTGCCCAGATTAGAGTACCAGATAATTTCTACAAAGACAAGGAACTCAGTTCCTCCTTGACTAATTATGTATGCCACAACCATGATGTCTACCAAATGAGACCTACAGGAACAATTCTAGGGGTCACTCTTTCACTGCTGGAACATGATAAAGACTGTCTAAGTAGAAATTCGCAAATGGAATGGCATCTGAAATTGCCACCATCAAACCTTCTACTAAATCAATACACTGCATTACAGATTTGTATATGCACACAAACTCTCTGTAGTTTCAATCTGCAAGGTTCTGTGGAAAAGAAAAGTGCATGAAAACCAAATCTATGAGAATTCCCCAAATTTAAGGAAGAGTTTGGACCAAAATGTCGTCCAAGTAAGAAACTACTTAAAAACGTCCCTAATTTTTATCACAACACTCCAAGAACTCTTATAAAGCCTTAAAGTTGTATTATTGGTAAAGCCTAGATTTAACACTGGAAGGTTGGGCTTTGGAGGGTATTGAACCTTCAAAGTTCTGCCCTTTTGTTTGCTAGGCAGTTGACTTAGCCAGTGTACTACATTGGTTTAAATAGTAGGGACTGGAGAATTTCTATTCCGTTATGAACCCAGACTCTGCCTCCTTTAATATATACAAATTATCCCAAAATTTAATTTGTAAAGACAAATATTACAAAAAGTATAAATGATCGGGCATATAATGCTGAACTGGACAGTAGGAAGATTTTCGCTAACCAAATTTTGGTACCTTTATATTCTTCAACAGATTACCCTTGATTGAACTATATCTTATATTCCTAAAACCTTGGTAAAGTTTATAAATGCAGATGCAATACCTCAAAACAATATGGTGTGTGTCTCTTTAATAATCTCTATATTAATTAGATGTATAGTCCAAGTTAGACTTATAGGTATTACTTGCTTAATTAAAAAACAATATTTAAAGTGCTAAAAATCCCACATATTCTATGTCAGAATAGCTTATATAAAATTATTTTGATTCAAACAATTTTCATTTTATGAAAAATGATTCTAAAATGTATTATGTTGGTTTCAAAAAATTCCAATGGATGGCAGAAAAAATGTATTCATATACAATTAGTAAAAATGACACATAGTAGATTACCATAATTCATATACCGGTGTATACATTCATACTTTCTACCAACCTTTTGGTTATTCAATCTTACTATTTCCTATAGAATAAACATTAAAAAATGTCTAGACTTTTGAAAAGAATCCGGATAGTTACATTTTCAAAATTCAAAAAATGTTTAAAAAAAAGGCAGGGCTGTAATCTCACAGGGCTACGATGTTACTCACATACTATCTTATTTGTATGTCCTCAATAAGAATTAGTGTTAATGTCCAAAAACGGTACAGAGGCTTCAAAGGGTATATTTTACAAAGCGTCATTTGCAGTTTTTTGGGAATATAATTTCCTCAGGTTCAGCTGTAATATTGCTGTTGGTACTGTTAGTTAAATCCCTTCAGTTCTTAAAATTTAAAAACGGCTATGAATGTGGCTTAGCAGTATCTGTTTAGCGGGTCCTATTATTGTGTCTTATGCTACCACGCTTCCCTCCTACCTTCCATGACCCTTATCAAACACTCCTGTGTTGGTCACCTTGCCATTAGTCTACCGTCCTGGTCTGCTCCTGCAGCAAGTAGAATCTTCAACCTCTGTTTCTGTTAAGACAGTAAGGTGTCACTATGTAGCAACCGTGCTTGCTGTGTTGTATCCTTTCTTTCCCCAGATAGATCACGTGACCACGGGTAACCTATTGTCTTCTGGATACACCCTGCATCACGTCTAGATCCACTTCAGGTGCAATACGATGCTTCAAAGGTAAAAAGTTGTTTCCGTGAGTGCTCACTTTTTACAAATACACAATTTTTTCCAATTACTTTTTGAAATCCTCCTGGTAAAATAGTCTTTTATAACAAAGGATATGGCTTTCTGAGCGGCGAGGTGCTAGCATGCAAGTTATTGTCACCGCTCACATCCCTATATCTGTAAGAACTCTATAATACCTCCTTAAGTATTGCCCCTCCTACTCCCTGTATAGACTTTATAAGGTAATTTCCTGCTACCTATCATTGCTTGAATATTTTGTTCCTACCTCTATGTTGTAGTGGATCCTAGTCTAAACGTATCATAGATTTCTTTCAAGCTTTGTGTATTTACCTTACTTTGTTCATCCTCATATGCTGTGTATCTGCACACTATCTATTCAAGCTGCCAACAAAGATCTTCCTGCTGTAACGTCACTCTGGACAGTATTCTCCTCGCTACACAGCCACACAAGCTCATCCTCCGGCATTCCTGACAGCCAGGTGTCGGTCTTCATTTCCGGATTACACTCAGCTGTTCCCAGCGAACACGGACACTCAGCTCTCACACGCTTTTACTAACAGCCACCTCAACGGACCTGGATGCTCAGCTCTCACACACTGTTACTAACAGCCACCTCAACGGACCTGGACGCTCAGCTCTCAAATGCTGTTACTAACAGCCACCTCAACTGACCTGGACGCTCAGCTCTCACACGCTGTTACTAACAGCCACCTCACTTTCTCTCTTACCAACTGAACTGCTCCATAGGTTCCTCTCCTTCAAACATCTAACCGCAAGTATATCTGTAACCACAGATGTTATTCAACCTGTTTATTGCAAGATCATAAATTGTCTACTTGCTAACTATATACATATCCTTCTTTGCTTAATCGCAACTAATTTGCTTGCTGCACTTAAACCTTTGAACCTTCAAGTTTGTTTTACCTCTCTGCTACATCCTAAAGTATAAGTTTTGTTGCTTATTTGTTTCTTCCCCTCAAGTTACCATTAACATATAACCTAAGGACTTTGTCTGATTCTATTATTGATAAGTATTCTGCTCATGGGAATTCACATTTAATTCCATTACCTATAAAATTCTATCACATTGCTAGATATATTTTCATGCAAACTTTTTGCTAAATACTTTAACAAAGCTATAGTTAAATCCTCATCAAGTACTCCTGGACTTAAGTTAATTCCTAAATCAAGGCTGTTTTACACCTAAGGGATAAACAGTGTCTATAATATATTTCAAACTTATTAACTGCTATTTACCTATAGCCCAATTAATCCATTTATGGTATTTGGGTTTAAGGTTTCTTAACTACAAACTCATATTTTATCAAGGTTATAGTACATAACCTTAGAATAGCGCTGCTATTACAGGTTTGCAAAAACCCGGCGTTAGCAGGCAATATGTGAGCGTTGAGCAAAATTGAGCTCCATACCGCACTCCAATACCAGCGCTGCTTTGATCTGGTTTTACGTGCTCATGCACGATTTCCCCATAGACATCAATGGGGAGAGTCTGCTGAAAAAAAGCCTAACACCCGCAATTAAGGAGCGTAAAGCTCCGTAACGCAGCCCCATTGATTCCTATGGGGAAAGAAAAGTTATGTTTACACCTAACACCCTAACATTAACCCCGAGTCTAAACACCCCTAATCTGCCGCCCCAACATCGCCGACACCTACATTATACTTATTAACCCGTAATCTGCTGCCCCCGACATCACCGCCACCTACCTACACTTATTAACCACTAATCTGCAACCCCCGACATCGCCGACACCTACATTATATTTATTAACCCCTAATCTGCTGCCCCTGACATCGCCGAAACCTACATTACACTTATTAACCCCTAATCTGCTTCCCCCGACATCGCAACACCTACATGATATTTATTAACCCCTAATCTGCCGCCCCCAATGTCGCCGCCACCTTCCTACACTTATTAACCCCTAATCTGCTGCCCCCAATGTCGCCGCTACCTACCTACACTTATTAACCCCTAATCTGCCGCCCCCAACGTCGGCGCCACTATACTAAAGTTATTAACCCCTATGTCTAACCCTAACACCCCTAACTTAAATATAATTAAAATAAATCTAAATAAAAATTACTATCATTAACTAAATAATTCCTATTGAAAACTAAATACTTACCTTTAAAATAAACCCTAAACTAGCTACAATATAATTAATAGTTACATTGTAGCTAGCTTAGGTTTTATTTTAATTTCACAGGTAAGTTTGTATTTATGTTAACTAGGTAGAATAGTTAGTAAATAGTTATTAACTATTTACTAGCTACCTAGCTAAAATAAATACAAATTTACCTGTAAAATAAAATCTAACCTGTCTTACACTAACACCTAACCTTACACTACAATTAAATCAATTAAATTAATTAAATACAATTTACTAAATTACAAAAAAAACCACTAAATTACACAAAATAAAAAAAGAAATTATCAAATATTTAAACTAATTACACCTAATCTAATAGCCCTATCAAAATAAAAAAGCCCCCCAAAATAAAAAAAAACGTAGCCTAAACTAAACTACCAATAGCCCTTAAAAGGGCCTTTTGCGGGGCATTGCCCCAAAGAAATCAGCTCTTTTACCTGTAAAAAATATACAAACAACCCCCCAACAGTAAAACCCACCACCCACACAACCAAACCCCCAAATAAAAACCTATCTAAAAAACCTAAGCTCCCCATTGCCCTGAAAAGGGCATTTGGATGGGCATCGCCCTTAAATGGGCATTTAGCTCTTTTTTTAGCCCAAACCCTAAGCTAAAAATAAAACCCACCCAATAAACCCTTAAAAAAACCTAACACTAACCCCCGAAGATCCACTTACAGTTTTTGAAGACCCGACATCCATCCTCAAAGAAGCGGCAGAAGTCCTCAGCGAAGCCGGCAGAAGTCTTCATCCAAGCGGGCCGTAGTCTTCATCCAAGCTGGCAGAAGTCTTCATCCAGACAGCATCTTCTATCTTCATCCATCCGGCACGGAGCGGCTCCATCTTCAAGACATCCGGCACGGAGCATCCTCTTCTTCCAACGGCTAACGAAGTCTACCTAGTAAACTTAACTGTGAAATAAAAATAAAACCTAAGATAACTACAATGTAACTATTAGGTTTATTTTACAGGTAAGTGTTTAGTTTTGAATAAGAATTATTTTGGTAATAATAGTAAGTTGTATTTAGATTTATTATAAATATATTAAAGTTAGTGGTGTTAGGGTTAGACTTAGGGTTAGGTTTAGGGTATAATAACTTTAGTATAGTGGCGGCGATTTTGGGGGCAGCAGATTAGGGGTTAATAACAGTAATGTAGGTTGCGGTGATGTTAGGGACAGCAGTTTAGGGGTTAATAATATTTATGATGCGGGAGTACGGCAGATTATGGGGTTAATATGTTTATTATAGTGGCAGCGATGTCTGGAGCGGCAGATTAGGGGTTAATAATTTTAGTTTAGTGTTTGCGATGCGGGAGGGCCTCGGTTTGGGGGTTAATAGGTAGTTTATGGGTGTTAGTGTACTTTTTAGCACTTTAGTTATGAGTTTTATGTTACAGCTTTGTAGCGTAAAACCCATAACTACTGACTTTCAGTTTACCGTATGGATCTTGACGGTATAGGCTGTACCGCTCACTTTTTGGCCGGACAGGCAGACTCATAATACCGGCGCTGTGGAAGTCCCATTGAAAAGGACTTTTTGAAAGCTGCAGTAATGTTGCGTTATGGCCAAAAAAGTGTGCGGTACAGATATTCTGACAAGACTCGTAATACCAGCGGTAGTGAAAAAGAGCCATAACGCTGCTTTTTCACTCATAACGCAAAACTCATAATCTAGCCGATTGAGATTCTTAAAGAGACACACACCATATATATTTTGAGGTATTGCATCTGCATTTATAAACTTTACCAAGGTTTATGAATATAAGATATAGTTCAATCAAGGATAATCTGTTGAAGAATATAAAGGTACCAAAATTTGGTTAGGGAAATTCTTCCTACTTTCCAGTCCAGCATTATATGCGACATCCTTTATACTTTTTGTACTACATTGGTTCCTTGGAAGATGTAGTCAAACAAAAATTATATCTACAAACTGGGAATACTTGTCCATAAACACAACTTTTAAATATTTGGTAATGATCCCTGTGGAAGGGAATAGGAAGGTATGCATCCTTCTCATCTAACATGGACCTGAACTGTCCCTGATAAACTAGAAAACAAATTTAGTTGTCTTGTCACCATTTGGATTATGATGCTAAAGTATGATCTGACACCTGAACCAGAGCAAGCACACTCCTATGTTCCAGGTCTAGAAAACACTGGAAAGGACTCTGCCCTTATCGGATCCCTAGGGACATGAAACAGAAGGAAACCTCCCTTTTAGGCAGTTTTAAACTAAAAACCTATTTGGTAACCTTGGGAAACTATGTTTACTCATGGTATAACCCCAGCCTCCCCCAAATTCTATTGTCTGTTTTTTTTTAACTTATCTAACCCTGAATCAAATTTTCCCAATTGGCCTTTGACTGTCTTTGATCATGTCATTACCTAATTTATTGCATTCAGCTGAATGCTCTGGCCTATAAATGTAACACTGCTATGGGGAAAGCAATGCAGGGGTAGCAATACAGGCTTAGGTAGCAATACTGTAAGATCATCTGTTCACATCTCTTAAGTGAACATCTATAAGTGAGGCACAACTAATTATACAAGAATTGAACAAGGATTGGACAAGGGATAAGGCAAGTTCTGTTTTAATACTGAGTTTTATACACTGTCTGACTATTTTGTAAAAAATGCACAATATGTTAATTTCCCTTTTTGCCAGCTTTTGTCTGTTTAACAAACTACTTTACTCAATTTCTCCTTACCCCTCACCACCTGCACTGCTCATTAGCCAATCTCTCTTAACCTCACCTTACTTTTGTATTCATGAACTTCACACATTCCTAAAGACTCTCTCCCCCTTGCAACTCATAACAAAAACAGTCTCACTACTGCAAATCTGCATCTCATCTCATATAACTTTCCCTCTTGCTCATACTAGCTGGTGGCAACATCTCACCTAATCCTGGTTGTAATGAGATTCAGGACACAGCATAAAAGGTACAACGCTATTTTATTGCAGAGCATAGAAGTATATATCTGGTACAATACATCTCACTTAGTAACTGCGACATAGACACTCACGCCCCCAGGCCACGCCCCTATCCGGTGACGTCACCTCCCACTCTCGTCACATCTTCCACCTTTTCAAAGGATAAAGCATACATTTTTTTCAGAATACATCAAATAACAAGGTATACAAGAAAGAACAAGATAAAGAGAATATATATATATAAACAACATAAAATACAATCCTGACTTGAACATCGGGGTAGACTACCCTAGTCCACAGTGACCATGGAATTATTCTGCCCATACTTCCGGTGACTGCTCTATCTAAAGCTAATCCCGATATCGGGCGGGAAGTTTCGCCACCCTTCCACTTGATGTAATTTTACACGAACTGTCCTCTGATACAGAAGAAGGTGATTGAGAGTCTGCTGGAAGCAAAGAAGTATCCCCGCTGTGATCTTGCTGAGGGGAAGGCACCCCTCTTAAAACAGGGGATCCCACCGGCGGTGGTACTGAGGCATCCAGTCCCAAACTCTCAGGTACTGGCTGAAGATGCTTTCAATTCCGACGTGTGACTGTCCTTCCATCACTAAGGACTACATAAGACCTTGGTTCTGGAGAGTGTCCAATTACCATAGCAGGCATCTTCCATTTCTTCAAACTATCCAGTTTAACTCTGACATTTTGCCCTTCATTCAGCTCCTGCAAGGGCCTCACAGAGTGTTTCCTGTCATAGAAGAATCAATAGCCCCTTTTAGCCTCTTCATCCCTCCTAAGGACCTCGTCCCGAGGAACAGAGCTAGATGGCTGGAAGACACCCACAGAGGGTAAAGTGGTGCGTCCTAGCATCAGCTGTGCTGGGCTAAAACCCGTGGCTTGAATGGGGGTCGCCCTATAGGACATGAGCGCTAGGTACAACTCAGATTGCTTCAAAATGAACTTTGTTGTTTGAACTGCCCTTTCAGCCATTCCATTAGCCTGCAGGTAATGTGGACTTGAAGTAGTATGGACAAAATCATATTCTCTGCTGAAAGAACTGAACTCCGTGGAAGCAAACTGCATTCCGTTATCACTCACTAACTCCATTGGTATGCCCCACCGGGCGAACAAGCTCTTGAGACGAGTGATAATGGCTTGACTTGTGATTTCATTCAAGGGTGCAATCTCTAAATACCTGGAATAGTAGTCAATCACGACTAGGTACTTTTTCCCGTGCAGTTCGCACAAATCAGCAGCTATTTTCTGCCATGAGTAGAAATCAAGGGCTCCCTTCTCTGAGTAGGCCGGTGTTCCCGGGAAAAGGAACATTTTGACACATGGCTTGCAATGTCAGAACTGATTCCAGGCCACCATACTGCAATAGCTGCCCTTTCTCTGCACTTTGTAATGCCCAAGTGCCATCATGAATCCTGCTTAACATCTCCTGCCGCATGCTAACAGGAATAACAATGCGGTCCTGGAAGAGCACCAACCCATCCAGCTCCATGAGCTGCGACCTTTCTGACTGGTAAGAACTTAAAGACATCCAGGCTGCCCGGCTCTTGGGCCAACCTTCTTTTATGTACTTAATAACTTCTTGAAGATCCGTATCTAAATACAGTATGTCTCCTTTCTTATGGATTTGGATGCCAGAACTGAATCTACATACACTTTCACATCTGATTCCGTTGAAGATTCTTCAGCAGCAGCTAGCAGGAGCCTGGAAAGTGTATCTGCCACTACCAGTTGTTTCCCCGGCACATGCACTGCCTGAACGTTGAACCTGAGCAGCCTCATCAGAAGTCTCTGGCCTCTTAGGGGTGTTTTGTCAATATCATAGGAGTTGATTAGAGGGACTAGCGGTTTATGGTCAGTCTCCAGACTAAATTTCTCTAAACCTACTAGGTAACGCTGGAAACGATCACAGGCTAAAACTGCAGCCAGGCACTCTTTCTCAATTTGGGCATACTTCGACTCAGCCGCCGTCAGTGTACGGGAACAGTAGGCAATGGGCTGTAGTTTGTTCTCATTCAATTGCAGGAGGGTGGCCCCTAACCCATAACTGCTCGCATCAGCACTGACCACAGTCTTTTTAGAAGGGTCATAGAACCCCAACACTGGGGCAGACCCCAGCAGGGACTTGACCTGCACAAAAGATTCTTCCTGTGAAGGTCCCCAGACCCAAGCAACATCTTTCTTTAACAATTCTGTAATAGGGTGTAGTATTGTGGATAAATCTGGAAGGAACCTGCCCACATAATTTACAAGGCCCAATATTTGTCTCAGCTCATGTACATCGGAAGGACTTTTCATCTGTTCAATAGCAAGGATTTTGTCAGGGTCCGGCTTGATGCCATCCTCATTGATAATATGCCCAAAGTAGCATAACTCAGCCTTCCTAAAATGGCATTTCTCCTTTTTTGCAACAGACAAAATGGGGGCACACCAGTCAGTTGCTTCAACAACCTCTTCAATAACTCCCATATTCTTCATACGCAGAAGTTCCTTCTCCACTTGAGGCATGAGCGGGAAGGGAATAATACGTGGAGTGGTAATGCTGTATGGGACTGCGTCACTTTTAAGTGATATTCGGACTGGGTTGCAATTCAGTAGGCCCAATTCACCAAACATATCTTCTGAAATCTCATTCACTCTAGCGACTAGGCCCAAACCACAGGCTGCTTTTCTGCTCAATAGGTTGTTAACACACTGACCTCTAATCACATGCACCCACATGGTGAATTTCCTCTGCTTGTACTCGCAGCTGGCAAGAAATTTCCCCGCACAATCAATGCGGCCACCGGGACTATGAACTTTTGTTGTTACTTTCGCCAGCTGAGGCTATCGAGCCAGTTTTATGAATGCTGCAAGGGATATAACAGTGATGTCTGCTCCTGTGTCAATCTTAAAGGCAACTTTGGCTCCCATTACAGTAAGAGTAACCCTCCAATCTTCATCTGAACCAGGCCGTTCAACAACAGACCTTACAAAGGACACTTCTTGACCCTCCTGGTCGCTATCCACCTGCATCTCCTTAATATACTCAGTTTTACACACCACTTCAAAATGGCCCATTTGGTTACATTTTCTACATCTTTTGTCTTTAGCAGGGCATATGACACTCTGATCATGGGCACGGTTGCACCATGTGCAGCGAGCATGCTGCGCCCATCCGCTTCTGGGCCTATCTGTTGCCCTTGGTCTACCGATCACACTGTGCCTTTCACTAGCAGCTCTCCTGAACTGCTGCACTTCATCCACAATACTCTCAGACCTCAGATCAGCACTTTGCTTTTTCACCAGTTCACTCTGGTGGGCCATCCTACTAGCCCCATCCAATGTTAAATCAGCCTCCAATTGTAGCTTCAGTGAGACTTCAGATTCTGCAATTCCTATGACTATTCTGTCTCTGATTTAATCCTCTTTAGCAACACCAAACTCACAGAATTCCACTAGTTCATACATCCTGTGCACAAATGACTCCACAGATTCTCCCCCACGCTGGGCGCGTTTGTGAAAACAAGCCCTCTCATGAATCACATTTCTTTTGGGCACAAAGTGGGCACTGAGTTTGTTCATAACTATTTCAAAGTCAAATTCTTCCCCTTCTTGGAAAGTAAAGGCATTGAACACTGGCTCCACATCTTTCACCATAGAGTATAAAAGAGAATTAACTTGTACTTCACCACTCTACTTGTCCAGCTTGGAAGCAATTCTGAAGCGTTGAAACCACTGACACAATGTGGGCCAAGCTGCAGGCTGAGAGAAATCAAAAGGCTCAGGTGGGGTAAACTTCGACATCGTCATCAATCAGGAAACAGAAGCATAGGCAAGAACTTCTGACACCATGTCATGAGATGCAAGACACAGCATAAAAGGTACAACACTATTTTATTGCAGAGCATAGAAGTATACATCTGGTACAATACATCTCACTTAGTAACTGCGACATAGACACTCACCGTCCCAGGCCACGCCCCCATCCGGTGATGTCACCTCCCACTCTCATCACACTGGTCCCCCTACAACTTCCTTGTCCTGCACACCCATGTGTGCCCTTCAATAGACTTCAAAAACAAAACTCTGGTAACCTTAATCTCATTCCTCTTGCATCTAAAGCCACTACCCCCTTTACTTGCGCACTTTAGAAATCTCGTTCTGTTTGCAACAAGCTCCCTTCTATCCATGACTTCTTTATCTCCCACTCTCTCAATCTTCTGGCTCTCAAAGAAACCTGGCTCTCTCCCTCAGACACTGCTTCCTCTGCTGCACTGTCACATGGGGTTCTCAACTTCAGCCACACTCCTAGGTTTGACAATAGACAAGGAGGTGGTGTTGGTATTTTACTTTCCTCTCGTTGCACCTTTCAAATTCAGCCCTTCTCTTCCCTCACATTTTCTTCATTTGAAACACACATGATTCGCTTATTCTCTTCCCTCTCTGCAGTCATATACCGCCCCCCTGGCTCTGCAACTCTATTTCTAGATCACTTTGCTGCCTGGCTACCCTACTTACTTTCCTCAGATACCCCTGCCCTCATTCTCGGTGACTTCAACCTCCCTGTTTATAATCCCACTACCTCCTCTGCAAAACAACTTCTGCAACTCACAATGGACTGACTCTCCCACTCACAAAGATGGTCACTCCCTTGATCTGATTTTCAGCTATCTCAAACTTCACAAACTCACCTTTTCCTTTTCTGACCACACCTCCTCACTTGTAACATCACCTCCCTCCCTACAACTCTCCCTCCTTCTACCCATCAGACTAAACTTCACAGAAGTATCAAGTCATTAGATCAGCAACAGCTCGCTAGCTCTCTCAAACCTCTTCTCTCTTCCATACCCTCCTTTTCCTGTCCTGATGAATCTATCTTCCACTATAACTCCACCCTTACATTGGTCCTTGATAATCTGGCCCCACATACCATAGCTCGGAAAACATAGACTCATCCTCAGCCCTGGCATACTCCTCTGACACTGTACCTACGCAGATGTTCCAGTACTGCTGAGCGAAACTGGAGGAAATCTCGGAGTTCTGCTGACTTTCTTCACTATAAGTTCATCTTGAACTCTTACTATTCTGCCCTTAATCTATATAAGCAACAATACTTCTCCACTCTTATCTCTACTCTTTCTTCAAACCCAAAACGTCTGTTCTCCACTTTCAATACTCTTCTCCGCCCACCTCCCACAACTTTTCTCTCAGCTCAAGATTTTGCCAGCTACCTCAACAACAAAATCGACTCCGTCAGAAATGAAATCAGCTCTCAACATACTACCGGTCTCCCACCCCCTCAAAAGCTCACAATCATCCAAAACCCACATAGCCAAAAATGTAGCTCTTTTGCCCCTGTTACAGAGGAAGAAGTTTCTGTCCTTATACTATCCTCTCACCTCACTACCTGTCCCCTCGATCCCATCCCCTCACAACTACTCCCCTCCCTCTCTTCTACCCTTACCCCTATACTCACACACATCTTCATCCTCTCCCTCAGCACTGGTGAAAACAAGCCCTCTCATGAATCATATTTCTTTTGGGCACAAAGTGGGCACTGAGTTTGTTCATAACTATTTCAAAGTCAAATAATTCTTGCCCTTCTTGGAAAGTAAAGGCATTGAAAACTGGCTCCACATCTTTCCCCATAGAGTATAAAAGAGAATTAAATTGTACTTCACCACTCTACTTGTCCAGCTTGGGAGCAATCCTGAAGCGTTGAAACCGCTGACGCAATGTGGGCCAAGCTGCAGGCTGAGAGAAATCAAAAGGCTCAGGTGGGGTAAACTTCGACATCGTCATCAATCAGGAAACAGAAGCGTAGGCAAGAACTTCTGACACCATGTCATGAGATGCAAGACACAGCATGAAAGGTACAACGCTATTTTATTGCAGAGCATAGAAGTATACATCTGGTACAATACATCTCACTTAGTAACTGCGACATAGACACTCACGGCCCCAGGCTACGGCCCCATCCGGTGATGTCACCTCCCACTCTCATCACACTGGTCCCCTACAACTTCCTTGTCCTGCGCACCCATGTGTTCCCTTCAATAGACTTCAAAAACAAAACTCTGGTAACCTTAATCTCATTCCTCTTGCATCTAAAGCCACTACCCCCTTTACTTGCGCACTTTAGAAATCTTGTTCTGTTTGCAACAAGCTCACTTCTATCCATGACTTCTTTATCTCCCACTCTCTCAATCTTCTGGCTCTCAAAGAAACCTGGCTCTCTCCCTCAGACACTGCTTCCTCTGCTGCACTGTCACATGGGGTTCTCAACTTCAGCCACACTCCTAGATTTGACAATAGACAAGGAGGTGGTGTTGGTATTTTACTTTCCTCTCGTTGCACCTTTCAACAAAACGTCTGTTCTCCACTTTCAACATTCTTCTCCGCCCACCCCTACCTCCCACCACAACATTTCTCTCAGCTCAAGATTTTGACAGCTACCTCAACAACAAAATCGACTCCATCAGAAATTATATCAGCTCTCAACATACTACCAGTCTCCCACCCCCTCAAAAGCTCACAATCATCCAAAACCCACATAGCCATAAATGTAGATCTTTTGCCCCTGTTACAGAGGAGGAAGTTTCTGCCCTTATACTATCCTCTCACCTCACTACTTGTCTCCTCGATCCCATTCCCTCACAACTACTCACCTCCCTCTCTTCTACCCTTACCCCTATACTCACACACATCTTCATCCTCTCCCTCAGCACTGGTATAGTTCCCACATCTCTTAAACATGCATTAGTCACACATATCCTCAAAAAACCTCTTGATCCAACCTCTCCATCCAATTACCACCCTATTTCCCTACTCCCTTTTGCCTCAGAGCTTCTTGAAAAGCAAGTATATGCACGTCTATCCAATTTTCTTACATTAAACTCCCTCCTTGATCCACTGCAATCTGGATTGCGCCCCCTACACTCAACAGAGACAGCAATTGTTAAGGTTACCAACAACCTACTTACAGCAAAATCCAAAGGCCAATTCTCTCTACTTATCCTCCTTGATCTGTCTGCAGCCTTTGATACTGTTGACCACCTTCTTTTGCTCCATACCCTCCAATCCTTCGGCATCTGCGACACAGCTTTCTCTTGGTTCTCTTCCTATCTGTCTAACCGTACCTTTAGTGTACCCTTCTCTGGGGCATCCTCTGCGCCGTTACCTCTTTCTGTTGGGGTACTGCAAGGCTCTGTCCTCGGTCCCCTTCTCTTCTCAATATACTTGTCTTCATTAGGTTCCTTAATAAAGTCCCACGGGTTTCACTCTCATTTGTATGCCGACGATACCCAAATCTACCTCTCTGCACCAGAACTATCTCCTTCCTTGCTAACCCGTGTCACTAACTGTCTCTCTCATATCTCATCTTGGATGTCCTCTCACTACCTCAAGCTAAATCTCTCCAAAACTGAGCTCCTTATTTTCCAATATTGTCTCTATAACTGTTGTTAACTTCATCATTACCCCAACCTCACATGCCCGATGTCTTGGGGTCACACTTGACTCAGATCTTTCTTTCACTCCTCACATTCAGTCCTTGGCTAAAGCCTGCTGCTTCCACCTTAAAAACATTGCTAAAATCAGACATTTCCTTACACAAGACACAACTAAGATTTTAATCCACTGTCTCATCCTTTCCTGCCTCCACTACTGCAACTCCATCTTCTCTGGTCTCCCTAGCTGCCGCCTAGCTCCTTTACAATCCATAATGAATGCCTCGGCCAGGCTCATCTTCCTTACACGTCACTCTTCATCTGTCGCACCTCTCTGCCAATCTCTTCACTGGCTTCCTCTTGCCTCCAGGATTAAACACAAAATTCTCACTCTGACACACAAAGCCCTCAATTGCATTGCTCCCCCCTACATCTCAGACCTTGTCTCCAGATACTCTCCCTCCCGACCCCTTCATTCCGCTCATGATCTCCTCCTCTCCTCCTCTCCTCCTCTCTTGTTACCTCCTCACATTGCCGTTTACAAGATTTCTCCAGACTGGCTCCCATCTTATGGAACTCCCTGCCTCGCTCCACAAGACTCTCCCCTAGTTTTAAAAGCTTCAAATGCTTCCTGAAGACTCTACTATTCAGGGATGCATACAACCTACACTAACCTTCCAATCTCCACTGCTATCCCCTTGGACCCCATAGCATGTAAACCTATGAGCCCAGCTGTTTGTAGTCCACCTTTGTGAGAGCCGACTGCAATGGTGCAACTCTCGGCAGGACCCTCTTCCCATTTGATCCTTGTAATTGTTTTTTACATACCACCTATGTTCATAGCGCTGCGGAACCTGTTGGCGCTTTACAAATACCTGATAATAATAATTAGTAGCCAAAAGTCTTGAACAGATGTAAACCAAGCCTTCTGAAAACAAGCTGAAACTGACCCTTACCAGATAAAATCAGGAGGACCACTAGGTCAAGGCCCTGTCATGGCCAGACCTGAACCCTATTGAAAATTTCTGGAATGGGAGTAAGAGGAAGATGGATGGTCACAAGCCATCAAACAAGGCCGAGCTGCTTGAATTGTTGTGCAAGGAGTGGTATGAGGTCACCCAACAGCAATGTGAAAGACTGATGGAGAGCATGCCAAGACGCATAAAAGCTGTGATTTAAAATCAGGGTTTTCCAGAGCTTTATATATACTGTACCTCAGATCATATGCAAAACCCTTGCAGTTTCAAGCTGCATGTTTAAATCTCATTGTGGATCAGATTTATGGTAACAGCTTATTAGGGAACTAAACAAGGAACAAGAAAAAAGTTTAAATGTATACATGACACACGCACACACATGACACACTAAACAGCATACACAGATACACATACTGCAGGGCATACTCATATACACACACTACACACCATATATAAACAACTCACAGCATACACACAAATATACAAATAGTAAACAGCAGACAAACACTCTATAATATACATACATATATACATAAACTAAAGGGCTTCAATGCACTTATATTTCTGTCTATAGATGTATAAAACATGTATCTATTTGTTTATATGTGTTTTACTGTTTATTTACTGTGCATATTTCACATTCCAATAATCTTTACTTACAGGATAATGTCCTTTTTATTCTTAAAAACACTTTTTTTATATATATATATATATATATATATATATACATATATTTATTTACCTATACCTGCATATATATATTCCTATATATATACCGTTATAGATATGTATTTTACACAAACACTAATATATATAAATATATTAAAAAGTATATTATTTTCTATGTGAAGAACACAGGAATGTAAAATATGTGTTTTGCGCATCTTGGTTGGGTTAGCGCACATGAAAATGTAGTATACGTAAGGCGGGTTATTGAAATATTACATATAAAATGTGAAAAATAAAAAATACATTATTAAACACTAATAAAAATACTGTAAAATATTTTAAATAATCCATAGATTATATCTATATGTTTTACAGCATGTTTAATAATTTGTAATAATTTTTATTATTTTTTTAAAATATTTTATATGTAATATTTTAATAACACACCTTAAGATTACAAAATGTTACTGTGCTAATCCCGACTATGTTAAGATGTAAGATCTAAACTGAGAAACATTGTGCACAAAATGCATATTTTACATTCTTATGTTCTTCACATAGAAAATAAAGTACTTTTTATTATGAAATATATATTTCTATATATCTAATACTGTTCATGTAAAATACATATATATATATATATATATAAATATATATATACCTATATATCTATAGGAGTAGATATGCAGGTATAGGTATATACACATTTATTTTTAGAAATATGTATGTAAGAATAAAAAGGACATTAGCCTGTAAGTAAAGAACATTGGAATGTGAAATATGTAGAGTAAAAACAGTAAAGCACATAAATGCATCTGTATTAACACACACACACACACATATATATATATATATATATATATATACACACACACACATATACTGTATATATTTAGACATTTATATATCTCTATAAGCTCTTTGAATGCCATTTTTTTCTAACACCTTACATCTTTGAGCCCTTATAACTTTTTATTGCATTATTTTTTTGAATATTTTTTATCAGACAGAGTTATTATGAGTGTAACTGTACTGTGAAATGTATTTTGATGTTTTTGTGACACTTTTTATTTGAGCATAACAGTTAAGCAGAGCTCTGAAGCTGAGCTTACCTAACGCACGTTAAAGTTAATTGTGCTTGAGCAAATGAGTTTACTTTCAACTTGTAAAATGTGCGCTACTTCCGACGTATGCAAACAATAAACCCAAAATCGCTCACACGCAACAGTTACAGCTCCACTCGTAATCTAGTCCTTACTCTGGTGAGCTGAAGAAATTTTAAAGGTAAAATATCTTATCTTTTTACATAGAGATGGTCAGGTGATATTTTCATGTCAGCTTTTTACAGTTATGTTGCATCACTTTAAAGTGATTTAGCATATGAGTATAATGTCCCTTTAACCCTTTTTCTTGCAAAAAAATAGCTTTATTATGTTTATCTGCTGGTCTTTCACATGCTTAATAAATTAATATTGTATTTTTAGAAATTGTCTTTTTGTGCTTACACTGTGTGTTTGTTTTTAAAGAGACATTTTTTTATGTTTTTTCAATCTCCCCTCAAGAGACGCTGTAGTATATCTTGCACACAGGCGGCTCTAGTGTTAGGCCAAAAAGGCTACACTTCACACAAGTTCACATAATATTCCAAACAGCATAATGAAATTAAACAATGCATACCTGCTTTTAAACAAAGTGCCAAACAGCTTCCTCGCAGCTACCAGAAGTGACATCAGAGCACTTCCTGTTCTGACTAACAATGTAAAAAAAGTTTTTTACATGCTCATTTATCAACCACATTCAAAGAAATAATAATGCCAACTGATCTACACAGGGCTGACTAGGCGAACCACATTGTTTTTAACATTTAAATGTATCTGGATCACCAATACTATCCTATAAACCGTTGCCTTAGCAACAAATACACAAACAGCCCCTGTGTCACTTCCGGCCATAAAACCTTATCCTAAACAATCCAAAAATAATTGTTACATACTATGTACATTATATATATTCCATTACAGAACATTTGCACTGTTAATCATATAACATACAATACAGCTCCAGGCTAAACCCAGTATCACTTTTGTTTAGCTGCAGTTTAACTTACTTTGCAGTCATATCCTTAATGAAGGCAAATCACATTAAAGGCAAGTTTTTCAAAACATTTTCAAAATACATTTTCACAATTTCCTTCAGAGATTGCCTCCAGGCAGGGAATTCCTATCTTTAAGATAAAAAACAGGACATAGACACCTGTTTATTCAATCCTTTAAGGTGTAATGTTCCGAGCTTATAGATCCATTCAACCTCTCTTTGCAGCAGTAATTTATTCACATCACCTCCTCTAGGTTGTCTTAAAATTCTATAAATAGGCATACATCTTAAATCTGCCACAGTGTGTCTTGATTGCAGAAAGTGCAGCGCCACAGGATGCTCACTCTCATCATCCATTAATGCTGCTCATATAGTGGAGCAGTGGTTAGCCATCCATTCCGTCTTACCCACATAGATGAGCCCAAATGGACACTTAATAATATAGACCACCATATCCAATGTGCATGTGAGTCTGTGCTTCAGAGTTACATTTTGCCAGTGCGAGGGTGACTGAATGATGGACCAACAATCAATGAGTTACATGTCATACAACCATCTGAACGATAACATCCTGGCTTCGCTATCCAACTTCTCATGGCATAGCTCTCCACAGGATCTGCTCTGTTTAGCAAGTCTTTCAGGTTCTTTCCTCTTCAAAATCCCACCAGGGGGCGATCGGCACAGACCTTGCCCAAAGTATTATCAGGTGATAATAAATGCCAATATTGCATTATTGATTTACTCAACTGCAGTGACTGCAAATTATACACTGGATGAAGACAAAAGAGGGTGGTTCATTAGGAGCCAATTTTTCCTGAACTTCACTGGCCCTAATCTGAGCCCTTCTAACCATAGAAGGTTTATACCACCTGTTTCCTAATCTGTTTAGCAGAGTCCTGAGTTACAATTCTTTTAACCCTTGGATATTGACTTATGGGTAAGCTATTTAACAAGCTTCTTGGATGAAAGATAGATGCTAAAAGAAGTGTGTTCCTGTCTGTGGATTTCTTATAGAGATCCGTCACTAGACCCCCCTCATTCTTGATAACCATCACGTCTAGATAATTAATGTGTGTAATCTGCATGCATAGTAAACTTTATCTTAGACTCCATACCATTCAATGTATTAATAAATTATGTAAATTGCTCCTTTGTCCCATTCCAGACCAAAAACAGGTCATGAATGTAGTGACAATATGTAAGAATCAATGGAGAATACATTTCATCACCTAAGTTAAATTTCTTTTCAAAATCAAACATTAACATGTTAGCGAAAGATGGGGCCACATTTGACCCCATTGCCTTCCCAAGTTTTTGTATATAAAACTCCTTCTCAAATTTAAAATAGTTCCTAGTCAAAATAAAATTAAGGAGCTCAAGCAAATACTGAGGATCTGGTCCCTTATACAATTCATTATTCTGAATGATATCACCTACTACCTTTATACCGTCCATAATCGGTATATTCGTATACAAACTGGATATGTCTAGGGTGACCAAAATCATTGATTCAGTCACAGGGACTGGTATATCTTTCACATTTTGCAAAAACTGTAGTGTATTCTTGATTACAGTCGTCAATCACTAAACACACGGCTGTAGCCAGTGATCAATAAACTGAGCCACAGGTTGCATGGAGGACCCTATTGCTGAGATAATGGGATGACCTGGGGGGTTATTTGCATCTTTATGTATTTTCGGTATGCAGTATAAAATCGGTCTTATTGGGAACTTTTGTTCCAAAAACTTTCTGGTATTTGTGTCCAGAACCTTTATTTTGAAGTTCTGCTATTTCTTTTTTTGAATTTAATTGTTGGATCCATACTCAATTTTTCATACACTGTTTTATCACTTAATTGTCTCAGTACCTCTTGTCTATAATCAGAATAGTTTAGAACCACAATGGTTCCTCCCTTGTCCGCACCCCTCGCCACAATAACATAATTTATGCTTACCTGATAAATTTATTTCTCTTGTAGTGTATCCAGTCCACGGATCATCCATTACTTATGGAATATATTCTCCTTCCCAACAGGAAGCTGCAAGAGTCCACCCACAGCAAAGCTGCTATATAGCTCCTCCCCTAACTGCCATATTCAGTCATTCGACCGAAAACATGCAGAGAAAGGAAAAACTATAGGGTGCAGTGGTGACTGTAGTTCAAATGAAAAAATTACCTGCCTTAAAGTGACAGGGCAGGCCGTGGACTGGATACACTACAAGAGAAATAAATTTATCAGGTAAGCATAAATTATGTTTTCTCTTGTTAAGTGTATCCAGTCCACGGATCATCCATTACTTATGGAATACCAATACCAAAGCTAAAGTACACGGATGATGGGAGGGACAAGGCAGGTACTTAAACGGAAGTTACCACTGCCTGTAAAAAACCCTTTCTCCCAAAAATAGCCTCCGAAGAAGCAAGGTATCAAATTTGTTAAATTTGAAAAGTATGAAGCGCAGACCAAGACTCCGTCTTGTAAATCTGTTCAACAGAAGCCACATTTAAAAAAGGCCCAAGTGAAAACCACAGCTCTAGTAGAATGAGCTTAGAATGAGCTGTAATCCCTTCAGGAGGCTGCTGTCCAGCAGTCTCATAAGCTAAATGAATTATGCTTTTTAACCAAAAAGACAGAGAGGCTGCTGAAGTCTTTTGACCTCTCCTCTGTCCAGAATAGACAACAAACAAGGTGAACGTTTGATGAAAACTGTAGTAGCTTGTAAGTAAAACTTTAAAGCACAAACCACGTCCAATATTGTGTAATAGACGTTCCTTCTTTGAGGAAGGATTAGGATACAAGCATGGAACTTCTTGAAGAACCTTAAGAATCAGGTTTAAGCTCCATGGCGGAGCAACAGTTTTAAACACAGGCTTGGATCTAACCAAAGCCTGACCAAATGCCTGAACGTCTAGAATACCTGCCAGACGCTTGTGCAAAAAAATAGACAGACTAAAAATCTGTCCCCTTTTAAGGAATTAGCTGACAACCATTTTCTCAAAAACATCTTGGAGAAAAGATAATATCCTGGGAATCCAGACTTTACTCCATGAGTAACCCTTGGATTCATAACAATCAGATATTTACACCATATCTATGTTCAATTTTCCTAGAGACAGGCTTTCATGTCTGTATTAAGGTATCAATGACTGACTCGGAGAAGCCATGCTTTGATAACATCAAGCGTTCAGTCTCCAGGCAGTCCATCTCAGATTGATTCTATTTAGATTGTTGAAAGGACCCTGAGGTAGAGGGACCTGTCTCAGAAGCAGAGACCATGATGGAAAGGATGACATGTCCACCAGATCTACATACCAGGTCCTGCGTGGCTATGCAGGCGCTGTCAAAAACACCAAAGCCCTCTCCTGCTTGGTCTTGACCTCCGGAGGAAATCCCACTCCCCCGGAAGAAAAGTCTGACGACTTAGAAAATCCACCTCCCAGTTCTCAACACCTGGGATATGGATAGCTGATAGACAAGAGTGAGTCTCTGTCCAGTGAATTATTGTAAGACTTCTAACATCGCTAGGGAACTTCTGTTCCCCCTTGATGGCTGATGTAAGCCACAGTCGTGTATATTGTCCGACTGAGTATGATGTACCTCAGAGTTGCTAACTGAGGCCAAGTCTGAAGAGCATGGAATATCACTCCCAGTTCCAGAATATTTATTAGAAGGAGGGTCTCCTCCTAAGTCCACTATCCCTGAGCCTTCAGGGAGTTCCAGACTGCATCCCAACCTAAAGGCTGGCATCTATTGTAACAATTGTCCCATCTGACCTGCGGAAGGTCATACCCTTGGACAGATGGACCCGACAGTCACCAGAGAAGAGAATCTCTGGTCTCTTGGTCCAGGTTTAACAGGGGGACAAATCTGTGTAATCCCCGTTCCTCTGACTGAGCATGCATAGTTGCAGCGGTCTGAAATGTAGACGTGCAAACGGTACTTTGTCCCTTGCCGCTACCATTAAGCCGATTTCATTCATGTACTGAGCCACCGAAGGGCGCGGATGGGATGAAAAAACACGGCAGAAATTTAGAAACTTTGACAACCTGGACTCCGTCAGGTAAATTTTCATTTCTACAGAATCTATCAGAGTCCCTAGGAGGGAAACCCTTGAGATTGGGGATAGAGAACTCTTTCCTTGTTCACTTTCCACCCATGTGATCTCAGAAATGCCAGTACTACGTCCGTATGAGACTGGGCAATTTGTATGTTTGACGCCTGTATCAGGATGTAGTCTAAATAAGGGGCCACTTCTATGCCCCGCGGTCTAAGGACCGCCAAAGCGACCCCAGAACCTCCATAAAGATTCTTGGGGCTGTAGATATCCCAAAGGAAAGAGCTACAAACTGGTAATGCCTGTCTAGAAAGGCAAACCTGAAAAACGATGGTGATCTTTATGCAGCACAATGTGAGGATAAGCATCCTTCAAATCCATTGTAGTCCTCTATTGACTCTCCTGGATCATAGTTAAGATGGTACGAATAGTTTCCATCTTAAATGACGGAATTCTGAGGAATTTGTTTAAGATCTTTAGATCCAAAATAGGTCTGAAGGTTCCCTCTCCTTGGGAACCACAAACAGATTTGAGTAAAAACTCTTTCCCTGTTCCTCTCTTGGAACTGGATGGATCTCGTACACAATGTAAGAATGCCTCCTTCTTTATCTGGTTTGCAGATAATTGTGAAAGGCGAAATTTCCCCTTTTTTTGGGGGGGAATCTTTGAAATCCAGAAGATATCTCTGGGATATAAATTCCAATGCCTAGGGATCCTGTGCATCTCTTGCCCACGCCTGGGCGAAGAATGAAAGTCTGCCCCCTATAGGATCCGTTACCGGATAGGGGTCCGTTCCTTCATGCTGCCTTAGAGGCAGCAGCAGGCTCCTTGGCCTGCTTATCTTTGTTCCAGGTCCTATTGTCTCCAGACCGCCTTGGACTGAGCAAAAATTCCCTCTTGTTTTGCCTTAGAGGAAGAGGATGCCACACCTGCCCTGAAGTTTTTAAAAGGCACAAAAATTAGACTTTTTTTTTTTTTTTTTGCCCTTGATTTGGACCTATCCTGAGGAAGGGCATGACCTTTTCCTCCAGTGATATAAGCAATAATCTCCTTCAAACCAGGCCCGAATAGGGTCTGCCCCTTGAAGGGAAGTTAAGTAGCTTATTTATTAAAGTCACGACAGCTGACCATGATATAAGCCATAGCGCTCTGCGCGCCAGTATAGTAAAAAAACAGAATTCTTAGCCGTTAGTCTAGTCAAATGAACAAGGCATCAGAAAACAAAGGAATTGGCTAGCATAAGCTTGTCAAATATATTCATCCAATGGAGTCGCTTAACTGTAAAGCCTCATCAAGAGACTCAACCCAGAACGCCGCAGCAGCAGTGACAGAAGCAATGTATGCAAGGGGCTGCAGGATAAAACCCTGTTGAATAAACATTTTTTATCCATTGGATCTAAAAAGCACAACTGTCCTCGTCAGAGGTAGTGGTACGCTTAGCTAGAGTAGAAACTCTTCTCTCCACCTTAGGAACTGTCTGCCAGAAGTCCTGTGTGGTGGTAACTATTAGAAAACATTCTTCTAAAAAATAGGAGGGGAAGAGAACGGCACACCTGGTCTATCCCATTCCTTATTAAAAAAAAAAAAAAATGTAGTAAACCTCTTTAGGTATTGGAAAAACATCAGTACACACCAGCACTGCATATTATTTATCCAGTCTACACAATTTCTCTGGCCCTGCGATTGTACACATTCATTCAGAGCAGCCAAAGCCTCCCTGAGCAACAAGTGGAGGTTCTCAAGCATAAATTTTAAATGTAGAAATATCAGAATCAGGTTAAATCATCTTCCCTGAGTCAAAAAAAAAATCACCCACAGACTAAGCATATTGTGAGGTAGTATCATACATGGTTCTTAAAGCGTCTGTATGCTCTGTATCTACCCCCAGAGCTAACTGCTTTCCTTTAATTTCAGGTAGTCTGACTAATACTGCTGCCAGAATATTATTCACCACCTTTGCCATGTCTTGTAAAATAAACGCTATGGGCGCCCTTGATGTACTTGGCGTCATTTGAGCGTGAGTCCCTGAAGCGGGAGTCGAAGGGTCTGACACGTGGGGAGAGTTAGTCGGCATAACTTTCCCCTCGACAGAATCCCCTGGTAAAAGAAACGCTATGGGTGCCCTTGATGTACTTGGCGCCATTTGAGCGTGAGTCCCTAAAGCGGGAGTCAAAAGGTCTGACACGTGGGAAGAGTTAGTCGGCATAACTACCCCCACGACAGAATCCTCTGGTGATAATGTTTTTAAAGACAAAAAATGATCTTTATTGTTTAACATGAAATCAGTACATCTGGTACACATTCTAAGATGGGGTTCCACCATGGCTTTAAAACATAATGAACACAGAGCTTCCTCTATGTTAGACATGTTAGAACAGACTAATAATGAGACTAGTAAGCTTGGAAAACACTTTAAATCAAGTTAACAAGCAAATATATAAAACGTTACTGTGCCCTTAAGAGAAACAAATTTTGTCAAAATTTGAAAAACAGTGAAAAAAAAAAAAAAAAAGGCAGTAAAACAAACGAAATTTTTACAGTACATGTAATAAGGTAACAGAGCATTGCACCCACTTGCAAATGGATAATTAACCCCTTAATGCAAAAAACAGATAAAAAAAAAACGACATAGACGTTTTTAAAAACAGACACAACAAACTGCCACAGCCAACAGTGGGAAGCTTCAGTTAACTGTTTCTATGCAAAATTTAAGCCAGCCATGTGGAAAAAACTTAGGCCCCAATAAGTTTTATCACCAAACATATGTTAAAAAACGATTAAACATGCCAGCAAACGTTTTAAAACACATTTTTATAAGAGTATGTATCTCTATTAATAAGCCTGATACCAGTCGCTATCGCTGCATTTAAGGCTTTACTTACATTACTTCGGTATCAGCAGTATTTTCTTAGTCAATTCCATTCCTAGAAAAATATTTTACTGCACATACCTTATCTGCAGGAAAACCTGCACGCCATTCCCCCTCTGAAGTACATCACTCCTCAGAATGTGTGAGAACAGCAAATGGATCTTAGTTACGTCTGCTAAGATCATAGAAAAACGCAGGCAGATTCTTCTTCCAAATACTGCCTGAGATAAACAGCACACTCCGGTGCCATTTAAAAATAACAAACTTTTGATGGAAGAATAAACTAAGTAGAAAGCACCACAGACTCTCACGACCTCCTATCTATGTTGAGGCTTGCAAGAGAATGACTGAATATGGCAGTTAGGGGAGGAGCTATATAGCAGCTTTGCTGTGGGTGGACTCTTGCAGCTTCCTGTTGGGAAGGAGAATATATTCCATAAGTAATGGATGATCCGTGGACTGGATACACTTAACAAGAGAAATTATAATTATCTTTCAGGGACTTCAGGGACTCACTTTCTTCCTTAGTTAAATTGTAATAACACTTCTCAGCTGTAGAGTAAACATTCTGTTTCACCAATTTAGTAAAAGTAGTGATACTCGCATTCTTGCTTGAAAAATCCTGTGTGCTCTTTAAAGGGATAGTAAATCCCAAAATTTTCTTTTATGCTTCAAATAGAACATACAATTTTAAACAACTTTCTAATTTAATTCTATTATCAAATTCTCTTCATTTTCTTGTTTTCCATTGTTGAAGGGACAACATTGCACTACTGACAGGAAGCTGAAAATATCTATTTAGCCAATCACAAGAGACAAATGTGTGCAGGCACCAATTAGCAGCAGCTCCCACTAGTGTATGATATGTGCGTATAGGGACAATAAGAGAACAAAGCACATTTGAAAATAAAACAGAAGTGAATTTAAAAGTGTCTTAAAATGACATTCTCTATCTGAATCATGCAAGTTTAATTTTGACTTTCCTATCCCTTTAATTTGAATTTTTATTTAACAGAAGGGGACGCATTTTTAACAAGTCACCAATTCTTAATAACCTCTGCATTTTATACACCTCTAAATCTATTTCTAAATTACTTGGGGTAAATGCAGGGATGAAATTAAGACCTTTAGAGAGCAATGATACCTCTGATTTAGACAGTTTGTAATCACTTAAATTATAGATTACCTCCTGTTCCCTCGTCTTGTGCTGCTCATTGTCCTTATTCCTATATCCCCTTTCCCCCCTCCTGGTCCGCTTACTCCGCAGTCATTTCCACTGCCTAAAAAAGGCCTCCTTTGTGTCCCTGTAGCAGTTCCCAGTTCCTCACCACTGCTGCTACTGCTGTTGGTATCACCACTTCTCTGCCCTCTCTCCCTGCCAAATCTCCTCCACTGGGCGGAATCACTCTGCCCTGATAACCACCTGTATCTGTATAATCTGAATTCATAAGAATTTCAAAAGAGTTGTAGGAGGTAAATGCAGGCAGCACAACTTGGTTTAGTAAAAAGTAAAAATAAGTTTTATTCAATCATCTAAAATTGTTATAAGCACAGATACAAGTGTTACCCAAACACACAGGGGGAAAAGACTTTTTCCCCTGTGTGTTTGGGTAACACTTGTATCTGTGCTTGTAACAATTTTAGATGATTGAATAAAACTTATTTTTACTTTTTAGATTTTTACAATTTTAGATGATTAAATAAAACTTATTTTTACTTTTTACTAAACCAAGTTGTGCTGCCTGCATTTACCTCCTACAACTCTTTTGAAATTCTTATGCATTATATCAGCGCAAGGGAAACGCTGAGGAGAGGCGAATGCAATCTATGACCTGTGTTTCTTTCCAAGCAACTACAGCCTACATAGCAGGCAATCACTGAGCTAACTTGCAGGTGTGTTCAGCGTGTGTGGACAACCAGGAGAAATCGACACGGACAGGATCATTCACCACATACATCGAAATTCACCCTTCCTGCGGTGAGTAGGACCGGAATAATTATTCATTGTGATTATTAAATCATTAATTTTGATACCGGTGTGGGGACTGTGTATTGTGGTTCGATTACTGATCATTTATGATATTAGGAGGATATATATCTGGATAAACACACGCTGATAAAATGGATACTACATCTGTTATGATAATATGTTAGTGGATGCCGTTCTTTCCAATGATGATACGTTATTAAATTGATTACACAAACTTACCATTGTGTTGCACCACTGGCGATTATCTTATAACATAGTGCTTGCTGATTATAATTGTTTTGGAACATAACGAAATCACTGTCATTAAATATCCCATAGGATTCATTACTGCTGCTATTTAGAGTTTGGTGTATGAGTGTTGGTTGTTATAATCTGAATTCACCTTAGCAAACTTCTTTTTTATTAAAAGCTTTCAGATCTTCCTTAAAGCTATCTCTATCTAACTGTGTATTTATCTTTTCCTACCAGTCAACTGACTTATCCTCTTTCAATGTATTGATGTTAGCAGGCTCAAAACTCAAAATTTTTTCTCTTATAACCTTGAGCTCCTTCCCACCTCTCTTACAACAATTAATATCAAATCTAAAGCGCACTTATTTAAAATGGCAGACTAATCCTTACAAAATTCAGGGTTTTTCCTACCAATTGTGGGAACAATTTTTATACGAAAACCCTCAGGAATTCTTTTAATCCTATGATATTCAAAAAGTGTAATACCATTTAAATCAAGCTCAACTTCCTTTTTCTTAAGTTTAACTATCTCATTATAAATGTCACTTGGACGATTCAAACCCACAGATTCATTAAATGATTCAGTGAACAATATTTGATCAGTCTCTTCATCAGTAAGGGAAAGAGTCTCAGCAAAGTCAGTAGTTGCTTCTGCTCTGGTAAGAAATTATTCTATGCCAAAAGGTACAATTGCACAGCAGTGAGTTATATTGCAGTATGTATGCACACAGTCAGGGTTGCAAGTGTAAATATTCAGCCCTGTGTAGATCAGTTGGCATTATTATTTATTTGAATATGGTTGATAAATGAGCATGTAAAAAAACATTTTTTTTACAGTGTTAGTCAGAACAGGAAGTGCACTGATGTCACTTCTGGTAGCTGTGTATATATACCTTTGTTGATATATGATTATATAGGCATAGATATATACAGATATATATATATAGGAATATTTATTTAAAAATACTAAGAAAATATTCCCCTATGTGAATAACTTTGGGATTTAAAATATTTACAGTAAATAAATAGTTAAACACATGGCAGGATTACAAGTTATGCAGTATGGCTATACCGCTGAAACATTGTACACCCCCTAAGCTAACAATAAACTACTAATAGCCCTTAAAAGGGCCTTTTGTAGGACATTGCCCTGAAGCAATCAGCTCTTTTACTTAAAAAATTACAAAGTCCCCCTAATAGTAAACCCCCCACCCAACCAACCAACCAAAATAAAAAACCTTAGTCTAAAAAAACCTAAGCTACCCATTTTGTATGAGCATTCAGCTCTTTTGCGTCCATAAAAAAAAACCCTTATCTACAAAAAAAAAACACACAAAGAAAAACTAACACTAACCCCAGAAAATGTACTCATCGTTTCTGAAGTCCGGAAGTTCAGGCAGAGCAAAATCTTCATCCAGGTGGCGAAAATCTTCTTCCAGGGTGGCACCATTTTTATCCTCTTTCCGGAGGTGTGGAGCGGTTTTCGGCGATGAGCGGATCCGGAGCGCTGGTCCTCATCTGAAGTGCTGGTCCTCTTCAGCATCGACAGTCTTCAGTGATGTGGATCCTACTTTTCATGCAATTGTCTGGTGGACACTCAAGCTTGAATGCAAGGTACCACTTTAATATTAGGGTACCGTTGCATTTCTATTGGCTGAAATATTAAAATCAGCCAAAAGGATGAGAGCTGCTTAAATCCTATTGGCTTTTCATCATATTCAAATAGTATGATGATGATGCTTAAATGTTAAGTCTGTTCTAGAATGTTTTAGTTTAAAATATTAGCTGTTATTGGTGTAAGATATATAGTTACCTAGTAAGTGCTTTTGTGTATGTCATCAAGAGTCAGTAAAGCCATGTATTTTGTATTCCTCTATTTATCATTGGATTCATTTGATTTTTTATTTATAAAAAAAAAGCTTGACAGAACTACAGTAAATTGTTACAAGCAGAAAATTACTCCATTTATCAAGCAGCGGGTGCTGTTTTAGAGGGCCACCATTTCAGACTCGCTTAAAACTAAAGTTAAGAAATTTTACAGTTGTGCTGCATCACTTTAAAGTGATTTAGCATATAATGTCCCTTTAACCATTTTTCATGCAAAAAAAAGTTTTATTATATTTATCTGTTGGTCATTTACATGTTTAATAAATTAATATTGTATTTTTAGAAATTGACTTTTTGTGCTTACGCTGTGTGTTTGTTTTTAAAGAGACTTTTTGTGTTTTTTCAATCTCCCCTCAAGAGACGCTGTAGTTAGGGATGGGCGAATGTGTAAATTTCCGAATTTGAATGTTAGAAGGAATGTTATTACCGAAATTCTAATTACAAATCCGAATGTTGATACGAACGAATATTCTTAAAAATTCTATAATCTAATGCTATTTACAGTTTTTGAATGTCACTTTCAAATTTGAATGTTTATAATTAGATTGAATGTCCACATTTCAAATTTAACATTCTATTTAACAAATACTATTCAGAAGTTCAATAGTTCATGTGGTAGGGAATCTAGTAAATTGATACATAATAGATACAAATATATAAATTCGAATGTTTCTATTTCGATCGAATATTCGAATATTGCATAATTCGAATATTACATTTAAAGAAAGCATTAGAAATACTATTACAAACATATAAATTCAAATTTTTCTAATTCGAATATTGCATAATTCGAATATTACATGTAAAGGGCCATGATACCCAAATGTTGAAACACTTGAAAGTGCTGCAGCATAGCTATGAAAAGCTGACTAGAAAATATCACCTGAACATCTATATGTAAAAAAGAAAGTTATTTTACCTCAAAAATCCCTCAGTAGCCACATCCCATTGTAAAGGACTTCCAAGCAGCAAATCAGTATGTCTGTCCCGGGACAGACATCTTATTTCACCAATCAGGTAAAGGAAGTTTACTATGAAATCTCATGAGAGTTAAAGGGACATAATACTCATATGCTAAATCACTTGAAACTGATGCAGTATAACTATAAAAAGCTGACAGGAAAATATCACCAGAGCATCTCTATGTAAAAAAGGAAGATATTTTACCTCACAATCTCCTCAGCTCAGCAGAGTAAGTTCTGTGTAAAAAGTTGTACTTCACCTGCTCCCAGCTGCAGGTAAAAATAAAAAAAAATTAAGAAATGAACAGCAGCCAATCAGCATCAGCAGTGCTGAGGTCATGAACTCTTACTGTGATCTCATGAGATTTGACTTAACTCTCATGAGATTTCATAGTAAACTTCCTTTACCTGATTGGTGAAATAATATGAGAGTTCATGATGCTCATCCCCTAAGATGTCCCAGGACAGACATACTAAAATGCTGCTTAGAAATCCTTTACAATGGGAGGTGGCGACTGAGGAACTTTTGAGGTAGAATATCTTTCTTTTTTACATAGAGATGTTCAGGAGATATTTTCTAGTCAGCTTTTTACAGCTATGCTGCATCACTTTCAAGTGTTTAAACATTTGGGTATTATGGCCCTTTAAGTGAAATCTCATGAGATCACATTAAAAGAGTTCATGACCTCAGCACTGTTGATGCTGATTTGCTGCTGCTCATTTCTTCATATTTTTATTTTTTTTACCTGCAGCTGGGCAGCAGCTGAGTATAACATTTTACACAGAACTTACTCTGGTGAGCTGAGGAAATTGTGAGGTAAAATATCTTCCTTTTTTACGTAGAGATTCTCAGGTGATATTTTCCTGTCAGCTTTTTACAGTTTTTTTTACAGCATACACAGATACACATACTACAGAGCATACACATATACACACACACTACACAACATATTAACACAATTCACAGCATACAGACAAATATACAAATAGTACACAGCAGATAAACACTCTATAATATACACACATATATACATAAACTACATAGCATTCACACACACATACACACTAGACAGCATACATAGCGATCCAACCTGATGAAACGGCCAGGAGCTTAGCGGCCGAGAAACGCGTTGTATTGCTTATTAAAACCTTGTTTTTATTTTATTACATTCGGATGTTTCTAATCCTTTTTTGAACCCCGACATCACCACATTAGATCAGCAATTGTTAATAACATTACGCCCTATTGTGGGTCCAGCCGCCGGTCTAAAAATCCCCTGTACCTGAGACCGCTTCCGGAAGCTCCACTTTGTACTCTCATTCTGAGTCCCTTTCAGCTGAGACAATACCCGGAGGTTTCACCTTGCTCCATTTGGACGATATGGACATCACCCGACACGGATAAAGGGATATCAGGCTCACTGCGGACATCCAATCTGTCTTAATCTGCCACCACCAAGATTTTGTCCTTCCAGCGTACTGATTGCTGTAAAAGTTCAGCCTGCTCGTTTGCACTTCTTTCACAAAGAGTGCCACCACACTCGTGAGTACCTTTTCACCATATGTTGTATATGTTCCACATCTACTTGAGATATTACACCTTGAGGCGCTTTCTTTCTTTTTTCACTTCCTATATTCACTAACTCACCATCGGCACCAAGAAAAGTTGCCTCCACTTGAACTTTCTCATTTGAACTTATTTTTTTCACAAAACAATTTTTTCTTTTTTTACAAAAAGTTTTTTACAAGCAATTTTTACTCATCTAATATTGCTTAATGAGATTGGTCACAAATTGTTCACGTATTGCTTTTTAGACTTATTGTAGTCACTGTTTTTTGCCATTTTATATCGTTTTAGTTTCAAACATTGTTATAGTTTGATACATTTATCCATTTTGGTTTTATAGAATTAATCATTTCAACTATTATTGTTCACTAGAACCTATATCGTCTGGCGCACCCTACCTTTTATGTTTATAGCATACATAACAATATATTCCTTTGGACTTTTTTCAGAACTTTTTCTTTCTCCTTAAAGAGATCATTTAATGTGACTCTTATTCTGTTTATCCCCGTAATTGGTTATACAAATTTGTTGATTATTGTATTTTTAAACTGTATTGATTATTATATTTTAACTGTATTTGATTTTAGTATATGTTACATGGATCCATGTTTTTATTATATGTTTAAATAAATGTTTTGCCAATCATTTATTTTTCTGTTAGAATCTTCCTTTGCCTCTAGTTGGCGCTCTTGGATTATTTTATTATTATACATAGCAATATACACACACTAGCATAGCAGACATATACATAAGGGACAACTAAATATCTCACATACTACATTTAAATGGGGTCCCTAAGCTCATCGGGGACATTAGAAGACAAATATACCTAGCATTAAGTGTTTCGGACAGCTATTAACATAAATGCATCTTATATAAGCAATATACTGTTGCAAGCCACCTGTAAGGGTTACTGTTAGAGATAACAAAACCAAGGAACTTACTTTGAACTTGCTTCCTACGTCCCTTCTGACTAATAACTACAAAGCAGACCTTACTTCTGGGTTAAAGGGCAACCAAGTGAGCCAATGTTGCCAGGGGAGGAAAAGAAAAAGAGAGGAACTTCCATAAATAGTAGCGTGGGGTTGCAGTAAATTTTAGCCTAGATTACGAGTTGAGCACAAACATTTGCGCCCGAGCAATGAGGGGTATATTACAAGCATTTGTGCTCATCGAGTTTACCGCTCAACTTATGAGTTAAAAGTAAACACGATCACATGAGCGCAATCACGATTTACGCTAGAATCATTACCATGACCTCAGAGCTCTAGTTAACTGTTTCGCAAAACATAAACGTTGCACAAAACACATCAAAAATACATAATGAAGTATTCTGGTTACGAAGTACCCATAGCGTGAAGCTCAAAAGCAAAGTGCATAGAGGCCACCAGATACTTGTCACAGATATCGAAGTAAAGACCTACTGCTTTAGCCTGTTACCTATAGTCTGATGTAGAGAGAACGAAACAGTCACCAAAAGAAACCCGGTAACAAAGAAATCCTTTGAAGCTCACCTCCTTCTTGCTGCACGTACGCTCCTGCTATCTGAAAATTGCTCTCTGATTCCGGCAAATCCAGGTTGCCACAGGCAACCATCAGCGGCAGTATCCTCTGGAGACTGAAACCAGGACATGAGCATGTATCACCACGCTCTTACCAGGAAGGTCAATCACGGGTTGCTTTGAGCTTGTGCAGTAGGATCAAGGGAGCCATCCGCCCTTTATGTCCAGGCTAAGTAGAAAATCTATGGGTAACACAGTTGAAACTGTTGAGGTTGCTGAGGCTCTGACAGGCAATAAAAGGTTTGCAGGCAAGTGTAAAAAGTGGCACGATAGTATCTCTAGGATGCCACGGGATCCCAAAAGGTACTTACTGAAAGGAAGGAGACTCCTCTTAGTCTCCAAAAAGTAAATACATACAAAAGAAAGTATCAGGAACTGCGTAAGGTGAAGAAATATAAACAGTCTTTATTTCAAAAACTTAAAATCGAATACAGGATATCCGATTTTAAGTTTTTGTAATAAAGACTGTTTTTATTTCTTCACCTTCCTGATACTTTCTTTTGTATATAATGAAGTACACTTATACTCATAATAACACCATCTAATAAAAATTATTAACAAAAAATAGTGCACACAAAAGTTATAAAGGCATAGATCTGTACATATCAATATCTATATAATCATCTATATCTATATATTGGACAAAAAAATATTTATTGTAGAAATATTTCTTTATGAATAAATAGAACATATTCGTGTATGTGCAGAACATTGTCATGTGAAATATTCCTATTTTAATGTCGGGTTAGTGCAAATGAAAATATGTGATCGTGTTTGGGTGAGAATGGGGATTCTTGCGCTAGTTTGGTTACTGTGCGAGCCAAACAGTTTACTTTAAACTCATAATACTAGTGCAACACAAGTGCAAAAATCTTACTTCTAGAACAATTAAAGCTCAAGTGGGAGTGTTTATTTGTACTCAACTCAATCTGGCCATTTATGTTTGACAGAAACAGCATAGCTAGTGTGGCAGCTCCTTCTGCAAGCCCCCTTCAGTAATAGCTCAGACCAAACATAAATGTCAAAACAACAATAGCTGATATACACTGTATATATATAACAGAGAAAAAAGTGGTTATGTATAGTGCACAATTGACAAAATCTAATGAGGAATGCAATACCCTTCTCTCGTGTACAATAAATCCAAAGTCCCTCTATGGAAACATGCATTAAATCCTGTGTAATAAAACATGTATATACTAGTTAGGATCCAAGTTCTTCCTTTCATATGACAGACAAATTGTTGGTATATACATTGTCCTCTCTCCTTTACACATTTAATCTTATGCTGCCTTCCTCCATTGAGAGGTTACTTTGTTAGTAAGGTTTTGTAAAATAATTTCTATATTTATCCTAGCATGTTATTATATTAAGTAGCATACTATCTCTCTCTCTCTCTCTCTCTCTCTCTCTTGCCGGAAACAGGAGTTAAGAAGCTCCTTAAATCATCCGCCACCTCTGAGGCGACGGACAGCATATGATTGGGTATATTAACACCCCCTGCTAGTGGCCGATTGACCATGAATGTGCAGGGGGCAGCATTGCACAGCATTTCTAGTGAAA
Organism: Bombina bombina; assembly: GCF_027579735.1. Classification (NCBI taxonomy): domain Eukaryota; kingdom Metazoa; phylum Chordata; class Amphibia; order Anura; family Bombinatoridae; genus Bombina; species Bombina bombina. Next base: position 665,607,642 of record NC_069499.1, read on the forward strand.
TGCTTGTGCAATGATAAATGCCGAACATTGATAATTCGGCACCTATGGGTCACTCCTGGTTCTGTGATAATGTAATGTGTAATCTCTTGGGTTCTACCAGGTATTGGGGGAAAAACATACCTATTCCTCTCAACTAAGCTTCCAGCTTCTTCTGCTTGCTGAGGGGTCAGTTCTACAGAAACTGATACTGATTGCTCTGGGGTTTTAGAATCTGTCTGTGTGTACTCAATTGCTACTGTACAGGCCTCCCTATCCTTCCATGGCTTAAGGAGGTTTACATGAAGTACTGTCTCCTTCTTACGGCGGTCTGGCTGACTAATCCTATAGTTCACTGGATTAATCTGATCTAAAATTTCATATGGTCCCTGCCAACATGCCAGAAGCTTACTTTCAGCAGTTGGGACTAGAACCATTACCCGGTCACCCCTGTTGAACTGTCTCACTGTAGCACTCTGGTCATAGTAGAGTTTTTGGGTACCCTGAGCCTGTTCCAGGTGCTGGCAAACAAGAGGAACAATTCAAGCCAAATGCTCTCGGATTTGTTCCACATGTTGCACCATATTAGTTTCTGGGACACCTTGTTCGTCCCAAGTTTCTTTCAGTATATCCAAAATGCCATGGGGGTGCCTCCCGTACAGTAACTCAAATGGGGGAAAACCGGTGAAGCTTTGGGGAACCTCTCGGAAACAAATAACAAGTAGGGAAGTCACAATCTCTTCCATCCCTGCTAACTACTTTTCTTAACATCCCTTTTTGAGTACGGTTAAATCTTTCTACTAGTCCATCAGTTTGGGGATGGTACACTGAAGTTCTTAGGGGATGTGTATTAAACAGCTGGCATAACTCCTTCATAATACGTGAGACAAATGGTGTACCCTGGTCTGTAAGTATTTACTTAAGTATGCCAACCATGGAAAAAACTTAAACCAGTCTTTGCTATAGTTTTGGCTTTTGCCTTACGTAGAGGAATAGTCTTCGGATACCGGGTGGCATAATCGAGTATCACTATAATGTAATATTGACCTCAAGCAGATTTTTCCAATGGGTCCACTAGGTCCATGCCAATCCTCTCAAACGGCACATCTATTATGTGGAGAGATATTAGTGGGGCCTTTAACTTGGACTTCGGTGATGATAATTGGCACTCTGGACAAGAGGCACTAAACCTTTTAATCTCATCATATACGCCTGGCCAAAAGAACCCGTTCTTGAGTTTTTTCCACCCCCAGGTGTCCCCCCAAGAGGTGAGAGTGGGAAAAATCAAGCACCTTGCTGGTATAGGAGGAAGGCACGACTAGTTGTTCAATCTCTTGGCCATCGTTTGAGGTTACCCTGTAAAGGAGATAATTTTTTAGGATAAAATAGGGATATGTATCTTTTGTGTAGCCCTCTATGGGTACGCCATTTACCTCCACCACTATGGATCACTTGACTGTTCTCGCACAAAACTACCACCGGAAGTATCCAATATTCTTGGATCACTTACATCAGCCTCATTATCATGGTCTTTGTCAGGTTCTCTTTGTACAACCTCAACATCATCTTTGAAACTCCAAAGGAAAAAAGATGCTCCAGCCGTGGCAGTTTAATGTAAAAAGACCTTTATTGTGCCACTGTCTACAAGAAAACAAACAACGTTTCAGACCTACATTAGGTCCTTAGTCATGTCTACCTGAATATGCAGAGAGACTACCTTTATACACATGCACAGGTGTAAATCAATTACACAGGTGTAAGTCAATTACACATAACTTATAAAACAGTGCCATCTAGTGTAGATAATTTTTATAACATCTAAAGATGGTATTGTGTTTTTTCTTAAACAAGCAATGTGTATTGGCAAAATTACAAAAATATATAATTAAAACATATACATATAGTCCCTATGCATATAATTAAAAAATGAGAAGCTACATTTGCAAAATCAAATACAGTTGTAAAACAAGAAACAGATCAAGTAACCAAATTGTTGAGAAAATAGCAGCAATCATGTGTGCAACCATGCAAATACAGAAATTGCAAACATATGTTAATGTATGCAGTTCATACAATTATCATTAATACCTTTATGTAAATTTTAAATTTGTACAAGCATCATAGTCAGTTTGCATCACATATAAAGAATATTGATCTAAAGAGTGACCAATCAAAATCCTTGTTTTGGCCCTTAGGTTTCAAAGTTTGCAGCTTGTTAATCCAAAACATTTCTCTAACTTTTAGGAGAAATTCTCTATCACCACTCCTCCTAGGGATATCTACTCTCTCTATAATCTGGAAGCGTAATTGGCTGATATTATGGCCAGCTTCTATAAAGTGTGACGAAACAGGGGCATCCTTGTTTTGACATCTTATATTAGATTTGTGTTGTGTGATCCGCTCTCTTGCCTCCTTACAGGACTCGCCGATGTAATTAAAACCATACGGACATTTAATGATATATATTATAAATTTGGACCTACATGTTAGATATTGTTTGATCCTGTATTTTGTACATTGTGTGGGATAGTGAAAAAATTCACCCTTAATCATGGAATTGCAATTGCTGCAATTTAGGCATGGATAACAACCTGTCTAGCCTGGACCTATAGTCCTCTGAATATTTATTTTGTCACTGCTTAGATCAGCTCAAACCAAATAGTCTTTTTATTGCATTTGTACGCTGACATGGGGGGATTATCGAAAGCTCTGACTAGCGGGTTAAGTTCTTTCAAAATATGCCAGTGTCTTCTGAGAATACGGTTAATTTTATTACTCATATGATTATATTTACTTATGAAGATCAACCTATCTTCTTTATTGTCCCTTCTCTGAACAGGTGCCTTTTGAAGCATAACCTCTTTTTTCTGTTTGTCTATTAAGTGATTGGGATAGCCCCTTCTCTTAAATTTATTACCCATCTCCTCCAGTCTATCCTTGCATAATTTAGGGTATCTAACTATCTTTTTAAACCGTAAGAACTGACTTTTTGGTAAAGCTCTAAAAACTTTTGGAGAATGATGGCTGTCGTACCTGAGAAGACTATTTCTGTCTGTTGGTTTAGTGTATAGGTCAGTCTTAAGAAAACCTCTTTCTTTGTAAACTACAGTATCTAAGAAGTTAACAGAAACCTCACTGGCCGTCAAAGTAAATTTTAAACCCGAAACTGATCTATTCAAATCATCCACAAATGATAATAGGCTCTTAATGTCGCCCCTCCATACACCAAAAATATTGTCTATGTACCTCCATCAGGAGGTGCCATAGCGTAGGAACAGCTTGTGAGTATACATAAAGTGCTCCTCACAGCTGCCCATAAATATATTGGCATATGTAGGGGCGACATTGGAGCCCATAGCAGTGTCCTGTCTTTGTTGCTAGAAAGTATCTTTGAAGAGCAAATAATTCTGGTACAGAATAATATCAAGGAGTTCTATAAGGAAATTGATTTGGTCCTCATCATAAAAACCTTCAGTTCTTAATAGTGCTTGTACAGATGTTGTACCACTCACATGTTTAATTGATGTGTATAAGCTACATACATCAAGGGTATAAATGATACATTTATCGCCTACATAATCCATGTTATTCAGTTTTTCCAAAAAATCACTTGTATCTTTTATGTACAAAGTAATTTTAGTTACTGAAGGTTGTAACACTTTCTCAAGAAAAATAGCAATTTTAGAAAAAACTGAATTCATGCCAGCCACTATGGGCCTGCCTGGTTGTCTAGTGGCATTTTTGTGTATTGTAGGTAATGTATATATAACAGGCCGAATTTGATGTTACACCAAAAGGCAATTTCTAAATGTATCTGTGATAATATCTCTTTTCACAGCCCTCATAGTTATATACTCAATTTCCTTTTTTATTTTGTTAGTTGGATCTGCATCTAGTTTCTGATATATCTGAGTGTCTTGCAATTGTTTTGAGATTTCTTTTACATAATTTGTTTTATTCATAATTACAATGGCACCGCCTTTATCGGCCTCCTTAATGGTAATATTTGTATTGCTTTTAAGCATATTTAAAGCCTGTTTATCATGTTTAGAAATTTTACCATGGTTCCCAGCTGTACATTTCTTATTCATTTGTAGGGCATTGTTAATGTCTTGCTGAACCAAAGCTGTCTATGTGGATATACTATGTGAAATAGTGGAAGGTGTGAAGTTACTCTTATTTTTGATACCATATTTGTTAGAGTTATTAAAACTACGATATGTAGTATATTGTGTAGCTATACTTGATGTGTTAGTGCCAAAATAAGCTTTAAAGGGACAGTCTTGTCAAAATTAAAATTTCATTATTCAGATAGGACTTTTAATCAACTTTCAAATGTACTTTTATCATCAAATTTGCTTTGTTCTCTCTGTATTCTTATTTGAAACAAAACCTAGGTAGGCTCATATGCTAATTTCTAAGCCATTGAGGGCTGCCTCTTATCAAATGTTTTTTAAATTCCTTTTCACAACAAGAGACTGATAAGTTCATGTGGGTCATATAAATAACACTGTGTTAATGCACAGGGAGTTATTTAAGATTTAGCACAAGACAAAACTAAATGCAAGTCAATAGATAATAAACAGTCACAGTCATGTGATCAGGGGGCTGGAAGAAGTTTCTTAGATACAAGGTAATCACAGAGGTAAAAAGTATATTAATATAACTATGTTGGTTATGCAAAACTGGGGAATGGGTAATAAAGGTATGATCTATCTTTTAAAACAATAAAAATTATATTGTAGACTGTCCCTTTAAGCTTAATTGTTCTAAAAAAATTAGTGCAAATCTTTATTTAATTCAAATTCATCAACCTCGCTAGAAACCTAAAAAGACAAACCTTTATTTAACAGTGCTAATTTATTCATACTTATTCATTATCTGAAATATTGTGTACCAAGTTTTCAATACCCAAAGAAGTCTCCTTCTCTTTGAATGTATTAGTGTTAACAATACCAGTGCTCTGTGATACCTCAATTTGATCCAGTACAAAAGACGACATAACAGTTTCCATAGTTGGGCAAAATTGCCCCATTGACGTTATAGTCTAGTCCGGTGTGGGAACCACAGTTAGCAAAGTAATGACCTTGTTGGGGGGGCTCTTTAAAGTGGTGCTGAATATATTATCAATGATCACTTCATGTCGGCAGTCTCCCACAACCCACTGTATACCATCTAAGGGTACCTCTAATAGTGGTGTCCTCTCTGGTAGCCCAAAAAGCAAAAAGGAAGGATGACTCCTCTGTAGTTAAAATCCAAAGTTTATTAATACAGGATCAGACAAAAAAAGACCACAACGTTTCGGGGTCAATACCCCTTAGTCATGTGATAAAAGAACACTCATAACACACCTGTTTATGTTGAAATAGTTTTTATTGAATAATTACATTATTGGTAAAACAAAAACATATGCAGTTTCATATACAAAATAGTACAGGCTGTCTCTAAATGAACGTCCTGGCTTAGGACCATAAATTATTAACACAAAACAATATCTCCGTGGCCATGACGTTATGCATCTTTATACCTTCAAAGCATCTAAGCCGCCTGGTACTTAGTATCATATCATATATTAATTATTCCTAACTCCCCTTCCCCAACTACCATCCCTCCCCCCCCCTCCAGGAGGTGCCATTTCTACCTAAATAAGTGTTACTGAGCTACGTAGTGTGCTTAGAATTGTAGATATCTTCAATATCTTCTTCTCTAGGGGTATATCCCTAGTACCCTTGCAATACTATTTGTGATTTACTAGGCATAGATAGATTCAGCCTGACCTATCTCTTAACTTCCTGTCCCCCTTCCTTATTAATGTTCCGATCTCAAGATCCAATAGAACCAGGTCTTCTGAAACTGTTCCGGTTGTCCCTGCGTCCAAGCAGCTAATTCTGACAAGGAGTACGTATCCTTAATCTTTCCTATAACTTCCTGCCATGCTGGCACCCCCACTTTCCAATGTCGAGCTATACATATTCTCAGGCATGTGCAGAGAATTCTAATAAATTTGTTAATTGTTGAGTTAAAAGGTCTTACCTTCTCATGGAGTAAGGCTTGTGACATTGTGAGGTCCACCCTTTCCTCTAACAGTTTGCCTATCAGTTCTGATAAGTTCTTCCATAGTAGTTGAACCCCACCACAGTCCCACCACATGTGTCTGTACGTACCCCTCACCTGACATCCCCTGTAACAGTGTCCATTGTGCGTAGTGATAAAGTGAGCTGTCCGTTCAGGTGTTAGGTACCATCTAAACATCATCTTGATGCAATTTTCTCTCATGTCAGCGCATACCAGTCCCTTATAAGAGTTCATCACCATTTTGTTCCATTCTCCCATCTCCCACCTTTCCGCTGTATCCTTCTCCCACTTCTCTGTCAAAACTGACTTAGATTCTTGTTTAGCTTTCTGAATTAAAGTATATAACCTGGAGATCAACTTTTTCCTTCTAGTAGATGCTAGTATCATTCTTTCTAACTCAGTGGTTCGACTCATCTGTCTGTGTGTTATATATGTTGTGATTGCTGAGCTAGTCTGCAAATATAGGAACCAGTGTAGCTTCTCCGGTTCCATTTGGTCTCTAATCTGGTTAAACGTGAGCATCTTAAGGCCAGACAAACAGTCCGCCACCCTATATAAACCCTTATTCACCCATTTATCTGCTAGTCTGCTCAGGTCCTTTGGTAGCAAGAACTTAATCGGTCGTAACAGTGAGTCTATCCCACATAAGCCTAGCCCTTTCGTAATTTTAATCCACAAGTGCGTCGCTTCTATCGTTATTGGCGACTGATATTTCCCCGACTTGGTGAGTATTTCTGGGTCCCACAGAATATCAGCCACTCTCACGCTGCCTGCAATGTCCGCTTCTAACTGTGGCCACAGCAGCTCACTCTTTTTATTGCTTAAGAGAACCGTCTGCGCCAGCCTAGAGGCCTGATTAGTACTCTACCAATTTGGAACTCCCACTCCCCCTGCTTGTCTATGTGTCTTCAACATGTGTGAGGCTATCCTAGGCCTACCCCCTCCTCTCAAAAATTTCAAGAGATCAGCCTGCAGGTTTTCTAAGTCCAGCAGGGGTATGGCTATCGGTATGGCTCTAAACAGGTACATTAACCTAGGTAGAACATTCATCTTTATAGACATAAGTCTCCCATACCATGTAAAATTGCCTTTGCTCCACTTCCTCAAGTCAGTTCTGATTGCATTATAGACCGGGATAAAGTTTAGTTTGTAGAGATCTGCCAGTGTCACCTATTTTTACCCCGAGATAGTGATGTTACATTTACCCAAGAGAATGAGAAATTTAATTCAATTGCTTTTTTGGTATGTGAGGTAAGATTAACCGGTAATGCTTCACACTTGTCGGAATTTATCTTGTAACCTGAGATTACTGAAAATTCGTTCAGTGTTTTGTAAAGATGTGATTGTCAGCAGGACATCATCCGCAAATAGCATGGTTTTATACTCCGATGTCCCCACCTGCACTCCCGCTATTTCTGCCATATTCCTGATACTTGCAGCCAGTGGTTCAATGCAGATCGCAAATATTAGCGGCGACAGCGGGCACCCTTGTGGCGTACCATTCAGTATATCTATTTGCCTTGACAGGTATCCCGCCGCTCCCACAATTGCCGTTGGTCGCGAATATATACCGCCCAGCGCTTGTATAAAGGCTCCACTAAATCCCTTCCCTGCAAGTACCTTAAACATGTATTTCCAGTCTACCCTGTCGAACGCTTTTTCTGCGTCTAGCGACAGGAATAGAGCTGGCGTCCCTATTGTTTTTAAGTAGTCTAAGAGGGTAAGGGTTCTTCTAACATTGTCGGGCGCCTCCCTGTCCTGAACGAATCCCACCTGATCCTGGTGAATTAAGGAGGGTAAGATCTGCTTTAGCCTATTCGCCATAATTTTCGCAAATATTTTTATATCGTGATTGATCAGGGAAATTGGCCTATAATTTTTACATAATTTTGCATTCCTTCCACCTTTTGGAATTACAATAATTTTTGCCTGAAGCATCTCCTTAGGTATATCCCTGCCCTTCATGATCCCATTACATATATTTGTCAGGTGTGGAAGCAGTTCTTTTTTAAAAAGTTTATAATATTCCCCTATCAAACCGTCGGGGCCTGCTGCTTTACCGGCTTTCAATTCTTTTATTACCTCTAATACTTCCGCATTTGTTATCTTGGCGTTGAGATTCTCTAGATCCCCTGCCGCAATAGTCTTCAGATTAGCTCTGTCTAGAAATTTAGAGATATGGGTATCCAAATTCCCTCCCCCAACTTTATTTCCATCGTATAATTGCTCATAATACTGGGCAAAGGTATCTGTTATTTCCTGCTGATTTGAAGTAAGCTCCCCCCTCAATGTCATTAATTTAGGTATAGAGAAGAACTTATTTTTTTTCTTTAATTTATGTGCCAAATATCTATCCGGCTTGTTGGCGTATACAAAATAATGGGCCTTAAGACGTAGTGCTGTTCTGACAGATGCGTCATTCAGTAATTTAGCTAACTCCCTTCTTTTGATAACTAATGTTTTGTAACTCTTGTCGAATAGTGTACATTGGTGTTCTTTCTCTAATTGTTCAACCTCCCCTTGTAACCTGTTAGCTAATGCCGTCATCTTCTTATTCTTCATCGCGTTCTCTTTTATTAGTAATCCCTTCATCACCGCCTTATGGGCGGCCCATGTGACAAGCGGATTCTCGACAGAGTTCGTATTTATATCCCAATACTCATTTAGTGCCCTTTGTATTCTACCATAAATCTCGGGGTCTTTCAGTAAGGTCGGGTTGTATGTCCAGGACCGCTGTCTGGCAAGTTTATTAGTCCCGAAAGCTCTAAATAAATAAGTGAATGATCAGACCATACACATGCCCGAGTCCCAGTTGTCACTACATTAGGAGATAGAAATAGACTAACATAAATATAGTCAAGCGTCGTGTAGGTCTTGTGGGCCGGTGAATAATAGGTAAAGTCGTGGTTTAAGTTACCCCGTACCTCCCAAGAGTCTACAAGTCCCTGCTCCTCCAATGAATGTCGGATTGATTTGACTATACTATTGTGTCTGTGTTGCTTGTTTGTGATTTTCCAGGTATCTGTCCCCCCGAATGAAGACATATTTACGTTGAAGTCTCCCGCTAAAATCACCTTAGTCTGTGAGCATTGTGTGAGTAATTCGGACACCCTCGAAAAGAACACATGCTGCGACTCGTTGGGAGCATATATATTACAAAGCGTGACCGGTGTGCCCTGGAGCCTGCCCTGTATGATTACATAGTGGCCGTCTTTATCCCTAATCACTTTTTCCATCACAAAGTTAAGGGATCTATGTAAGAACTGAGACTCCTCTTTTTTTGGAATCCACTGTGGCATGGTAATGCAGTGGAAAATGGTGCGACCAGAACCTCGGGATGTTGTCTTTCACAAAATGTGTCTCTTGTAAAAATATTATTTTAGCTTTCACTTTCAAGTACTGTGACATGGCAGTCTTTCTTTTGATGTCTGTGTTAAGTCCCCTTACATTATCTGACAAACGTGTAAAATTATATGCCATTAGCTCTCCTTCCCCTTGCGTTCCTCTGATCCCTAGCCTCGCTCCCCACATAAATGTCTAATGCATTGCAGGCATTCTGTACTCTACTATACCTCAGTGTGTTATGGTTTCTACATGGCCACCTTACTTCACTCGTTGTGTAACCCTCCCTTAAAGGCACCCCCTGGATAAAAAACATTATGCAACTGAAAACAACATAACAAATAAACATTGATTTTCTCCATCTTAACTAAACATATCATCACAATAACCAAAAAGGCAGTATTAGTGTTTCCTCTGATATTTTAGATAATGTTTAAGACGAGCCAATTCACATAGCCATAGTGTCCTTAGTCTTTGTAAAAAAACAATTCCAACATTTTAAACTTTTCAAAATCTCGGATTGGCATTGCCGAAATGTCTGATTGTATCATAATGAAGTCTCATATTGCCATCACAGAAAGATGAATACTGTGAAAGTCTCTGTAACGATCCCTACCAAAATTAAACTATAACCTCAAGGGTGGGTACAAACATTTAATTCAACATGATAAAAACAAAGCAACATGGTTATCATTAAACTATACTCATCTGTCCGCTGATCCGGAACCTCCGCAGGATCCAGGTCCTCAGTCTTTAAAGTTTATAGACAATCAGCTCCTCTTGGAAGCTCAACTCAGCTCCGAATATCATTCTCTACTTTCTTTCTTTTTGCGTTTGTCATTTCCTCGTAAAAAACTTCAGAAGCTTCATGTCTTTCACCTCTTTTCAGGCATCTTGGACCATTTCTTCTGGAAAGACAGTCTGGGCCCCCGATCTTTTCCTGTGGTGATGTCTTTTTGTTGAAGAGCTGGTACATCCAATCTCAACTTTCTGCAGATTTCAGGAATTTCTTCCAGCTCCTTGATAGATAGAATCCTGTTTTCCCAAGTAATGTGTAGAGCAAATGGAAAACCCCATCTGTATGGGATTTGAGCCTTCCGTAGTTGCGAGGTTAAGGGCCTGAGGGCACCTCTTCTTTGTAGGGTTCTAAGACATAGATCCTGAAAAAACTGAACCACGTTACCTTGATGTTTATATGTGGGATTCCTTTGTGCTGCTGCTAAAATTTCTTCCTTTTCCTGGTATCTAAGCATTCGGACTATGATATCTCGCGGCGGGTCTTCACCCCTAGGTTTAGGCCGCAGGGCCCTATGTGCCCTCTCCATCTGGAATTTGTTTGCTTCATCAGACCCCGTTATACCTTGGAATAGGTTAAGTAGATAATTATTCAGGTCTTTTTAAGGGACACCGTTTCTGGTATACCTTTCAGCCGTATGTTGCAACGGCGACTCCGATTCTCCAAATCTTCGAGTTTCTCATGTATATCCTCAATTTCTTGTTGTTGGGCATTTGTTTGGTTATTGACTTCATTTAGGCCTTCTGCTAGGGCATCTCCACTTTCCTCAAGGGAGTTGACTCTAGATCCCAATTCTCCCATTTCTTGCTTAAGCTCGGCTAAGCTACCTGTAACAGTTTCCTGCAGAGCTTCCATTTTCTCTAATAGTTTCTTGAAGTTTGTAGAAATGTCTTGTTTCGATACTAAATTTTCCAGATCCGCCTTTGTTATTGGCGTCTGGTTATCTAAATCTGCACGGTAGCCTTCAGCAGTACTCTGTTCCTCATCCGAACGGGGTGATTGCTGTTCTGGAGTTTTGTCACCTTTGGTAGTTTTGAAAAAAATAGGCACTGTCGCCTGTTTGCCTAATGGCGTAGCTTTTACATTTCTTTTGGAGGCCATAGTAGCAATTCTCTATTGCTTTTTCCCCCTCCTCTAAGGTGCTGTTTTTAGAGAGCAATTTCCCAGTAGCTGTTTGATAATATAACTCTTTTGTATATCGTTAACCCTTTCTGATATCTTTAGTTCTGCTGCTTAAAATATTAACCTTACTTAATATGAGGCCTCCATGCTCTCCGTGGCTTTGCATAGATAAGGCAAAACATGCGCTAGTGTGTCCTGTGTTTTATAGGCAAGGAGCTGTTAATTTTTTCCCCCAGTCTGTGCAGTATGTTGACTCTCTATATCATATTAGGTAACTTTTTTGACCAGTTGACCTGCATGCCCATCAAGAGCAAACCTTATCCCATCATTCCCGCAGCTATCATAATATTTATTACTGTGCTGATAGATACTGGGGTCTGATCTTGTGCTGTAGCGCTTATTGCTTGGGCGCCGTTTGTATTATATTCTTGCGTGTTAGATATGCAACCACATGGTGTGGCTTATTAGTGTCCCTTGTTACCACTCGCTGGAGCGTAAAAATCGTGTGCTCTCACCTTACTGATGCCCTCCTTAGCCGCTTGCTTGCTAGTATTGCATGGGCTCACTGCTTTGCGGTCACCGCCACTCCACGTGGCTATCCGACGTAGGCCATTTCCTATTATCTCCTGCAGCTCCGATATGGTTCACTTCTTCACCGGCTGTAGCTGAGTTGTTTTGCGCTCACTTTTTCTTTCAACTGCTAGCCCAAACACTCCGGTCAATAGCCCCAAGCCTAAGGACCTTTATAACACTAGCTGTCCCAACATTATCGTTGTCTTGCCTGCTTTACTGCCTGGAGCTCTTCAATTATGCGGCCATTTCCATAACACACCTGTTTAAATAGGCTAGACAGGTAATTAACCCTTTACAAGCTTTACAAATTGAATAAATCACAAGAATATATTTCTACTGACCTCTACTGGCCCAGTGCGAAATGACATGTATATTAAAAACAAAAATCCAAACCTCAAGGAAATAAATAGATATATTTAAACACATATGCATGGTCACACACAATAATAATTCATATTATATACAAAAGATGGGATTTCATATTACATACAAAGCACATTATTTATAAGGAGAAGATTATTTACTCATCCCAGCAGAGAAACAAATAGACTCACATAAAGTCATTTTGCAAACATCATAGAAACTACCATTATATGCCTAAGTTATCCAAAATAAATATTACCACTATTAAGAAAACATGATCCTAAGAATATAATTGGACTTAGAGTGATAACTCATTGTCCATGAAGCATGATTCAATATAGTAGAGTGGGGGACATCACTTCAATAGAAAACTGCCCAATTAATTTCTCTATTCATCCCCTTCGGTTCCAGGGTATCTAATTTAAAAATCCAATAGGATTCACGCTGTTTCAACAGTTGTAATCTATTACCACCACGTCTAGGTATCTTAATGTGGTCGATAACCTGGAACCGAAGTTGACTTATATGATGACCAGCTGACAAGAAATGATGTGCTACAGGGGCAGTAGTTACCTTGCACCTGATATTGCTCTTGTGCTCAGTGATACGGTCACCCACCAGTCTAGTGGACTTGCCCATATAGGCCCGCCCACAAGGACATTTGATCAGATAAATTACATAACTAGTATTACAAGTGTAATAGTCTCTATATTTAAATTTGTGACCTGTTTGTGGATGTACAAAGTACGGACTTTTAATAATTGAACCACAATTAACACACCCCAAATTTTTCTTGGTGATGTACCCTTGTTGAGGAGTCCTGCCAGGGCCCACATCTGCCTTAACTAGAGAATCTCTTAAGCTTTTGTTTCGCTTATAAGCTGGCATAGGGTACTGGCAGAACTCCTCAACGTTAGGAATGCAATTCTGTAGGATGCCCCAATGCTTGCGTATGATCCGTATAATATGTTGACTCTGTTTAGAAACAAAAAACATTCTTTTTTTTAACAGCCAATAGAATGCGAGCTCAATCTGATTGGCTGATTGGATCAGCCAATCGGATTGAACCTGATTCTGATTGGCTGATTCCATCAGCCAATCAGAATATTCCTACCTTAATTCCGATTGGCTGATAGAATCCTATCAGCCAATCGGAATTCGAGGGACGCCATCTTGGATGACGTCCCTTAAAGGAACCTTCATTCTTCAGTTGGACGTCGCCGGAAGAAGATGGGTCCGCGGTGGAGGTCTTCAGGATGGAGCTGGTCGTCATCGGATGAAGATAGAAGATGCCGCTTGGATCAAGATGGTTGCCGGTCCGGATCGCTTCTTCTTGCCAGATAGGATGAAGACTTTGGAGCCTCTTCTGGACCTCTTCAGCCACCGGATGATGGATCGCCAGCCCCCGCTTGGGTTGGATGAAGATTTTGGAGCCAGGACGGATCGGTGATACCTGGTGAGGTGAAGACAAGGTAGGATGATCTTCAGGGGCTTAGTGTTAGGTTTATTTAAGGGGGGTTTGGGTTAGATTAGGGGTATGTGGGTGGTGGGTTGTAATGTTGGGGGGGTATTGTATGTTTTTTTTTTTTTTTTTGTTTTTTTTGTTTTGTTTTTGATTTCAAAAGAGCTTTATTGAAATTATTTGCGGATACACTTCATAAAATGCATGTACAAGGTATACTTCAGCAAAGATGCTAAGCAAAATATTACTAATATAGCACATTGTACATATTCTGAAGAAATACATGATATTTGCATATATATATTCACCATAAATTTGAAATATCAAATCACATTCTTTAAAGAAGTGTATCTCTATGTTGTTCCCATTGTGAGCTCTGCGGACAACTCTTGGGTCCTATTGATAAAACTGATGATAGTAGTAATGGGAGCTCAAAAAACATATAAACAGAACAAAACAAAATACAAACATCAAAAGGAACTAAGGGGAGAGGAAACAGAAAACTATAGCAGTGTGAGTGAAATAAGATGGCTTAATTTATATCTATATAGGCCTCCCATAGGCCTGCGGCACACTCACCTGTGAAATATTTTAGGAGCATATAGAGGAAAAGTTCGGGTTTTGAAGGGGAATTAATAGAGATTAAGTTTGTGACTGGGATTTAGCAATATATATATATATGCAACACCTTTTGATTTTAGTTTGGGGATATCTGTGGGGGATAATAAATGAGCGGGTAGATATACCTGGAGCTATATTCTAAACTCTAGGGACACAATATAGTGGCATCATTTTCAGACCGTTTTTTTAAAATAGCTATCTTCTCTAATTATATGGGCTTAATGGATATTTTGCCATCTAGACTGCAAATAAGTGCTTATGTTCAAGCATGTGGGTGCAAGGGCTTAGTGCCTACAAATGTTGTCCTGATAAGGTGTTTAGCCCATTCAGCCCACCGCGGGCCCCGGCCATAGGCCGCGCGGAGGGGGGGGAGGGGAGAAGAGAATGTCACACATTTTTAGATGTAAGTGAGAGGGCTCCAACTAGGCAGCAAGGGGGCCCACATATGTAAAAACCCGTGCGAGACATTATAACATAGATAGTCTAACCTAGAACCAAAAAACGTGAGACACATTATTTTCGCCACCATGTTTGGTTGTGTTGCCGGCAAAGTGATAACTTAACCATATGTGATTATTACTATCCTTATAACAGGGCAAACAAGCATAAAAGGATGTAAAACCTTGAGGTATAATATTATCTAGGGTCCCGCTATCTGAAGCAGTATAAATTCAGATCAAATATGTGTGATGTACAATCACTAGAGGGCGCTAAAGTGCAATTAGAAGGAATATCTCTAGTCAAAGAAACCCATATGAATATGGGCTTCACACGAAAAAAATATATAAAAAACCCTTTACAGACAAATGATAATTAACAGTCTGATATATATAATAAAACTACAGCTGCACCTCTCAACACATATACTATGAAAGTAAAGTGAATCAGACTCCTATAACAAGTGCATGTAACACCAGAGGGCGCTAATATGATTAAAAATTGTGTATACCCAATTTAAAAAGATTTTTTAAAAACAAATGAACAATGGTATATAGTAATGGATAATGGTACCTCATTAAATAAAATGTCCCAGTTTAAAAGTCCACTAGAAAATGTATAGTCTTATAATTGGACACATAAGTTCAAAATTTTTTTTTTTTTTTTTTTTTTTTTTTTTTTTTTTTTTTTTTTTTTTTTTTTTTTTTTTTTTTTTTGTTGCCTGAGGAAACGGCTAAGTGAGCCGAGAAACGCGTAGCAAATTTTATTGTTACACATTGTCCACCCACTTGTATTGTAAGGATTTTGGTTTTACTAATGATTAAAGATTTGTTTTTTATCATCATTGTCTGCCATTCCTTAACAAGTGAGGTTCTCATTACCAAGCCGCTGCTAAGTGAAGTCTCAGTACACTGATTTACTGTGAGGCGCCATTGGATCTGTCATTATCCACACCTGCGAGGAGAGAGCATACCGGAGAGAGCAAGCTGGTTTGCTCTGATAACCAGTCCGTTCCCACAAGCACACTGGTGTGCTCTGCAAAAGTGTGAGTACCCTGGAAATTGAATACTGCTGTGTGAAATATATTGGGTCTGTGGATACACACAATGGTCGATCTTGTTTGTGTTTAAATCCTACACAGATTGGCTTCGTTTTGGAAAAAGAAGGATCCTGATTCTGAATCAGGGAGAGTCCACTGCCGACAGTCAAGGAAAAAAAAAAAAAAAAAAAAAATTTTGAACTTATGTGTCCAATTATAAGACTATACATTTTCTAGTGGACTTTTAAACTGGGACATTTTATTTAATGAGGTACCATTATCCATTACTATATACCATTGTTCATTTGTTTTTAAAAAATCTTTTTAAATTGGGTATACACAATTTTTAATCATATTAGCGCCCTCTGGTGTTACATGCACTTGTTATAGGTATCTGAAGCAGTAAAAACGCTCAGCAAGAGGCTAGATCCTTGATAATACGTTCAGCTTCCTCTCGCTACGATTACAATTTTGAGTCTATTTCTAAAACTGAATATTCTGTTTTAATAAACCATCTTAACGTCCAGCATAAAACTATAGCTAATAAAGAACCAGCAAAGGAAAAATAGAAATGTACATTTTAGGAGCTTAAAAGCGAGCTTTAAACTATTGAACATATGGGTTAGAGTTCTGAATTATAGATTATTAACTAACAATAGACTTTTGCGAGATCTGTAAGAGTGGACTGTTCAAAAGGGGCATCTGCAAGTTACCCCTCACCTTTCTTTAGGGCATGTCCATCTCTGCTCAAATAGGAGATGTTCCCATCTGACTTTATAAAGTGTCTCCGCCATCCAATCTCTCCAGTTGCATTTTCCCCGTGTGAAATATGTTGGTCAGTAGAACTTTTGAACATCTCTGAAGGTGTGGGTGAGACGACATGCCACAAGCTTGTGCAGGGATCGGTCATCTTGCCTCTATACTGGTAATCGCTGTCGTGGCTCATGGAGCCCTGTTGTTTAAAGAGTCTTCCTATTTTGTTAAGCTTTGGCGCAGTGGTCGTTCCTGTCTGATCGTTCAAGTCTAGTTCTTCGAGGAACGCAGTCCCATCTTGACTACGGTGTGTCATCTGGGGCCTGTATAATGGTCTAGCGAATGGCCGAAGGCATGGAGCACTTGATTCACAGTAGCGACCTCCGAAACTGGGGCGCCCCTGATCAAGATCTGTTTCGTTGGTGAGCTTACATCCCAGGTCCGATATCAGATCCTTTTGCTTTTGCAGCGATTCATAGCAGGGTGTAACAGTCTGCTGTCTCTTAGAGCTACTATTAGGTTCTATGTCTGGCGCATGAGCCGGTAATTTGGCGCCACGGCCACCGGCGACAGAAGAGTCATTCCCTTGGGTGGCCAGTGTGCTGTTAAAGTACATCTTGTTGATGAAGTAGTCATATGGTGCATTAGCGATTAATTTTTCAAAGAGTCCCTCCAGTTTTGTAAGAGATAAGGTTAGGTGGTGCTGCATCTCCACTTCCCCTATGCAGATCATTGTAAGGGTATAGGGGTTGAGCTTCCACGCTCTATCTTTGATTGCTGAGTCTTTAGTGTTTTTTCTGCGTGTTCTTTGATATCGGATAATAGCTGTTGAAGAGGTTCAGTAAGCTAGACTTCTCTAGCAGCACCGATGACCCGGCTCTTCCCGGGGGGGAGGTGGATACCTGTCAGCAGGCCGCCGCCTAAGGCCTTTCTCCGATCTGAGTCTCCACTGTCATATAAACAGAAAAATAAAAGGATTTCTGATCCTGGATATCTGATCCATGGAGTTATCAAGTAATAGGCTTTGATTCTTGCCTTTATTCACCAATAATCGGCGGATTATTGAGAGTTCCTTTGGAGCCTACAGAAAATGCGTCCTATTCAGAACGCTGCACGGACACGCCCCCTGTATGTTTTTTTTTACAGGCAAAAGAGCTGAACTTCTTGGGGTATGCCCCGCAAAGGGCCCTGTTCAGGGCTGGTAAGGTAAAAGAGCTTTGAACTTTAGTAATTTAGAATAGGGTAGGGCATTTTTTATTTTGGGGGTCTTTGTTATTTTATTAGGGGGCTTAGAGTAGGTGTAATTAGTTTAAAATTGTTGTAATATTTTTCTTATGTTTGTAAATATTTTTTTATTTTTTGTAACTTAGTTCTTTTTTATTTTTTGTACTTTAGTTAGTTTATTTAATTGTAGTTATTTGTAGGAATTGTATTTAATTTATTTATTGATAGTGTAGTGTTAGGTTTAATTGTAGGTAATTGTAGGTATTTTATTTAATTAATTTAATGATAGTATAGTGTTAGGTTTAATTCTAACTTAGGTTAGGATTTATTTTACAGGTAATTTTGTAATTATTTTAACTAGGTAACTATTAAATAGTTCTTAACTATTTAATAGCTATTGTACATGGTTAAAATAATTACAAAGTTGCCTGTAAAATAAATATTAATCCTAAAATAGCTACAATGTAATTATAATTTATATTGTAGCTATATTAGGATTTATTTTATAGGTAAGTATTTAGCTTTAAATAGGAATAATTTATTTAATAAGAGATAATTAATTTCGTTAGATGTAAATTATATTTAACTTATACTGAAAAAACCTAATCGCTGAAGGGGGCGCTCAAGATGCAGTATAATCAATAATCTAGAATAAAAGTATATATGATGGGGCAATGTTAAGCTATCATAGATGAGTATATACACAATAAAGGCAGAAAACAGTAAATTCTTAGATACTGTAGTGAAAATACACTTGCAATTGTGAAAAATTAGACAGTCCTTTATACGTTCTTCAAAGGATAACGATTGCTGTAGCGGCTGCCTCCTCCTCACTGGATGGTCCAGGTGGTACTATATAAGATAAAACAGAATGGAGGGGCGCCTCATGTGTGGTATCATCTATTAATTAAAAAGTCACAGAACTATTGCCAAATGGGTACTCACAAATTTGGAGAGCACACTTATGTGCTGGTAGGGGCGGGCTGCAGAATTAGAAAGGTGTGACAGCTCACCCACTTGAAGGCGCTCTTGGAGTAAGATGGTGGTGCTATAAGGGAGACAAGAAATACGGACACCACATGTGCAGACTATTAATGGTACAACCACAACAGATTCCTTAATATGGAGGGTACTCACATATTCCCAGAGCACACCAATGTGCTTGTAGAAGCAGGCTGCAGATTGGTAGAGGTGTGGCAGCTCACCCAAACTCTAGGTATCCTGATATTTGTATGATAATGTGTTCCCTCAGGTGCTGGGCTGGTCTCTCATAGGTGAACAATGGCAGATGGTGGGTAGAAATGAATCCACTCAAAGGATAAAAGATATATCCAAATTTATTTAAAAAAGCATAAAAGTTTAAAAACAACAGCACAATGATTGCTGATGAGAGTGGATAACAGGGTGTCTAATAATCACCCAATCATGCAACGCGTTTCACAGTTCACAGACCGTTTCATCAGGCATAAAAAATCATAATCAATGATAACCATCTTACGCCAAGAGCGACTTCAAGTGGGTGAGCTGTCACACCTTTCTAATTCTGCAGCCCTCCCCTACCAGCACATAAGTGTGCTCTCCAAATTTGTGAGTACCCATTTGCCAATAGTTCTGTGACTTGTTAATTAATAGATGATACCACACATGAGGCGCCCCTCCATTCTGTTTTATCTTATATTTAACTTAGGGGGGTGTTAGTGTTAGGGTTAGACTTAGCTTTAGGGGTTAATACATTTATTAGAATAGCGGTGAGCTCCAGTCGGCAGATTAGGGGTTAATAATTGAAGTTAGGTGTCGGCGATGTTAGGGAGGGCAGATTAGGGGTTAATACTATTTATTATAGGGTTAGTGAGGCAGATTAGGGGTTAATAACTTTATTATAGTAGCGCTCAGGTCCGCTCGGCAGATTAGGGGTTAATAAGTGTAGGCAGGTGGAGGCGACGTTGTGGGGGGCAGATTAGGGGTTAATAAATATAATATAGGGGTCGGCGATGTTAGGGCAGCAGATTAGGGGTACATAGGGATAATGTAAGTAGCGGCGGTTTACGGAGCGGCAGATTAGGGGTTAATAATAATATGCAGGGGTCAGCGATAGCGGGGGCGGCAGATTAGGGGTTAATAAGTGTAAGGTGAGGCTCAGACTGTTATTGCTGTTGATCCTGTTGTTGGGGATTGTTCAAGCTTACTTAAGTGTAAGTTACTATGTGTTTTTATTGTACCTGATCTAAATAAATTTCTCAAGTTTTTGCGCTTCTCCTATTTTTTCTTCATAAATTCATAAAAATGTTGGCATAATTAGGGGCGACGTTGAAGCCATGGCGGTCCCCTGCAGTTGCATATAAAACTGGTCCTCAAATAGGAAATAATTGTTATATAGAATAATTTCCAAAAGTTGCAAAATGAAACAAATCTCAGATGTAGAATACAGACCGCATGAATACAGAGCACTACTGACAGACCCGATGCCACCAGCATGTGAAATAGATGTATAGAGGCTGGTGACATTGAGGCTGAAAAGAATTAGCTTATCTGTAGATATTTCCAAGTTATGTATCTTCACAAGGAAATCATTAGTGTCTTTAATAAAAGTACATGTCTGCTCCACCAATGGTTTTAGGATTTTATCCAAATAGATGGCTATATTGGAAAAGATAGAGTTTGTCCCTGCCACAATGGGACGACCAGGTGGAGCAGTCATGGACTTATGGATTTTCGGTAGGACATATAGGACCGGAGTAACCGGATCCTTTACCTGCAAGAATTGACCAGTCTTTTTGTCAATAATATTAGATCTTAATGCAAAGTCTACAGTCATCTGAATCTCATGTTTTAATTTGAACACTGGATTAAATGGAATAGGACTGTATACTGACTGTACACTTAGTTGACGATAAATCTCATGTTTGTAATCAGACTTATTGAGAATGACGGTGGCCCCACCCTTATCAGCTGGCTTCAAAATAATATCGCCATTCTCCCTAAGTCTGCTCAAAGCTTGATAATAATTTTTAGTGAAATTGCCATCATTAAAATTACCGTTCAAGTGCTGTTTACTCACACGCTGTTGTAACTTTTTGAAATCAAATAAAACCAGTTTCTCAAAAGTTTCGATGCCATGATGTGTTTGTTGTGGATAAAATGCACTTTTGTTCCTTAAACCCAAATCACCAATCTTAAGAGAAGAATTAGGGACAGGGAGTATTGCATTAACACTGTTTTTAATCACATCAGTATGACACATCAAATCAGTTGATATATTTGGTTTTAAACACATTTCCCCCAGTCCAGAATTAACCCCATGTGGAGTGGCATGCCAATATTTTAACCTTATATTTCTGAAGAAACTGAGAATGTCCTTATGGGTCTCAAAAGAGTTGAAGTCACTTGAGGGGATTACGTATGAGCACATGTCCAACTTTATTAAAGGAGAACACAGAAAAGCAAGTTTGAGCACATTTTAAATAAATGCTCATTCAATATTATTGTACTCACGGTGGAATACTTGCAAATAGAGATCGATGAGATCAAGGTTGCCATTTCCAAGCTGGAAGATGAGATCAAGCAGACCACCTCTGATGCGGATTTCGACAAGCTGATGACTGACAGCCGGAACCTCTTGGCGGACCTCTTGAAGGACATTCACCATTTCTTCAGAAATATAAGGTTAAAATATTGGCATGCCACTCCACATGGGGTTAATTCTGGACTGGAGGAAATGTGTTTAAATCCAAATATATCAACTGATTTGAAGTGTGATACTGATGTGATTAAAAACAGTGTTAATGCAATACTCCCTGTCCCTAATTCGTCTCTTAAGATTGGTGATTTGGGTTTAAGGAAAAAAAGTGCATTTTATCCACAACAAACACATCATGGTATCAAAACTTTTGAGAAACTGGTTTTATTTGATCTCAAAAAGTTACAACAGCGTGTGAGTAAACAGCACTTGAAAGGTAATTTTAATGATGGCAATTTCACTAAAAATGATTATCAAGCTTTGAGCAGACTTAGGGAGAATGGCGATATTATTTTGAAGCCAGCTGATAAGGGCGGGGCCAACGTCATTCTTAATAAGTCTGATTACAAACATGAGATTTGTTGTCAACTAAGTGTACAGTCAGTATACAGTCCTATTCCATTTAATCCAGTGTTCAAATTAAAACATGAGATTCAGATGACTGTAGACTTTGCATTAAGATCTAATATTATTGACAAAAAGACTGGTCAATTCTTGCAGGTAAAGGATCCAGTTACTCCGGTCCTATATGTCCTACCGAAAATCCATAAGTCCATGACTGCTCCACCTGGTCGTCCCATTGTGGCAGGGACAAACTCTATCTTTTCCAATATAGCCATCTCTTTGGATAAAATCCTAAGACCATTGGTGGAGCAGACATGTACTTTTATTAAAGAGACTAATGATTTCCTTGTGAAGATACATAACTTGGAAATATCTACCGATAAGCTAATTCTTTTCAGCCTCAATGTCACCAGCCTCTATACATCTATTTCACATGCTGGTGGCATCGGGTCTGTCAGTAGTGCTCTGTATTCATGCGGTCTGTATTCTACATCTGAGATTTGTTTCATTTTGCAACTTTTGGAAATTATTCTATATAACAATTATTTCCTATTTGAGGACCAGTTTTATATGCAACTGCAGGGGACCTCCATGGGCTCCAACGTCGCCCCTAATTATGCCAACATTTTTATGAATTTATTCGAGGAGAGATTTGTTTTTGAACAGCCTGAGTTTCGTCTGTGTGGCGCAACTTGGTGGTGCTACATCGACGATATCTTTGGTGTTTGGCCGGGCGACGTTGGAGCTCTGGAATCTTTTGTAGCAGATCTGAATTGCTCCACAAACAACATAAAATTCAAACTAGTGTGGAGTGAGTCCAGCATCGATTTTTTTGGATGTAACTGTGACTAAACAGGGTATGGGCTTTCAAACTGACTTGTTTAGGAAAGCCACCGATAGGAACAGTTTACTTCATTATTAGAGTGCACATCCTTTACCCCTGGTGAAATCTCTCCCACGTAGTCAAATGCTCAGGGTTAAAAGGATTGTGGATGACACTGACAAATCATTAATTAGACTCTCTGAGATGGGGAGAAGTTTGTCCAGAGGGGATACCCACCCACACTAATTAAAGAGACCATTCAGAATGTGGCTACAATTGATAGAGACATGTTGTTTAAACCTAAGTCCCCCCGTAAAAAGGATAAAAGAATGTTTTTTGTCTCTAACTTTTGTAAACAGAGTCAACATATTACATGGATCATACGCAAGCATTGGGGCATCCTACAGAATTGCATTCCTAACGTTGAGGAGTTCTGCCAGTACCCTATGCCAGCTTATAAGCGAAACAAAAGAGATACTCTAGTTAAGGCAGACGTGGGCCCTGGCAGGACTCCCCAACAAGGGTACATCACCAAGAAAAATTTGGGATGTTTCCCCTGCTTGGGGTGTGTTAATTGTGGTTCAATTATTAAAAGTCTGTACTTTGTACATCCACAAACAGGTCACAAATTTAAATATAGAGACTATTACACTTGTAATACTAGTTATGTAATTTATCTGATCAAATGTCCTTGTGGGCGGGCCTATGTGGGCGAGTCCACTAGACGGGTGGGTGACCATATCACTGAGCACAAGAGCAATATCAGGTGCAAGGTAACTACTGCCCCTTTAGCACATCATTTCTTGTCAGCTGGTCATCATATAAGTCAACTTCGGTTCCAGGTTATCGACCACATTAAGATACCTAGACATGGTGGTAATAGATTACAACTGTTGAAACAGCGTGAATCCTACTGGATTTTTAAATAAGATACCCTGGAACCGAAGGGGATGAATAGAGAAATTAATTGGGCAGTTTTCTATTGAAGTGATGTCCCCCACTCTACTATATTGAATCATGCTTCATGGACAATGAGTTATCACTCTAAGTCCAATTATATTCTTAGGATCATGTTTTCTTAATAGTGGTAATATTTATTTTGGATAACTTAGGCATATAATGGTAGTTTCTATGATGTTTGCAAAATGACTTTATGTGAGTCTATTTGTTTCTCTGCTGGGATGAGTAAATAATCTTCTCTTTATAAATAATGTGCTTTGTATGTAATATGAAATACCATCTTTTGTATATAATATGAATTATTATTGTGTGTGACCATGCATATGTGTGTACATATATATATTTATTTCCTTGAGGTTTGGATTTTTTTTTTTTTTTTTAATTTTTTATTGAGGTCCAACATCATACAAAGCATAAACAAGCTTACAGGACAATTAAACCAATAGACATATGTCTGCATAGTGATAGCATTATCAAGTAGAGCCTATGGTTCACATCTATCATACAAAAGAAATTAACAATGTGAAAGGTAAACATATGTGAGTAAAAAACAAACATCCTGTACATTTAATTCCTGACCTCTTTTATAGCTATGACAAATGATTTCCCTGATCAATAAATATTAACTTTGGTACCATAAGTACACCACATATAAGCAGTATGGGACTAATACAATTCTGGTCCTTTTTGTCATAGAGGGCAATAAAGGGTGGGAGTATCAAAGGCCGCTATCTTATGTCCTATATTTAATAATCCATAGGGAGATTTGCAATGGAATCTGTGTTCCTTAGCTTACTGAGTAAACTACTAGGGGGGGGGGCCTAGGGGGGGAAACGGAGCCAACCGACTTATAATATACAATTAGGTAAATGGAACTGTGGGGGAAGAACGTAGTGCTATCCTTGATGAATATAAAATGATCATGAGAACAATAAAATGACGAAAACGCATACACCAAAAACTGACTAGCTTCTGTATCTAAGATCAAACAGGAATATCTTCGTTAACGGTAATTTGTCTATAACACAGAACCTTTGGGAGGTCTATAGCTTAAGATATCGGAACCTCCGTGGATTTTTGTTTTTAATATACATGTCATTTCACACTGGGCCAGTAGAGGTCAGTAGAAATATATTCTTGTGATTTATTCCATTTGTAAAGCTTGTAAAGGGTTAATTACCTGTCTAGCCTATTTAAACAGGTGTGTTATGAGTGTTCTTTTATCACATGACTAAGGGGTATTGACCCCGAAACGTTGTGGTCTTTTTTTGTCTGATCCTGTATTAATAAACTTTGGATTTTAACTACAGAGGAGTCATCCTTTCTTTTTGCTTTTTGGATTACTATTATTGAGTGTGGCAGTCACTCTAAAGGATTACCCTCTTCCATTTTGGATTTGTGCTCTGTGCTGGACTTTACTCTTTTTACTGTCCTCTCTGGTAGCCCCATGCTCTGCGACCTCTCGTCCTAGTCATATATACAGGCTGACCTCTTTCTATGTTTCCTCCCTGCGGGGTGTGTTCTATGTCGGAGTCTTCTGTTAAAAAACTCACCGAAGACTCAGAACCGCTGCAGGGATCCTCCGTTGTCCGGCGTTTCTTGCCTCTGCGTCGGGCTGCAAAATATCAAAGACTATTTGGTTCGAGCTGATCTAGGCAATGACAAAATAAATATTCAGAGGACTATAGGTCCAGGCTAGACAGGTTGTTATCCATGCCTAAATTGCAGCAATTGCAATTCCATGATAAAGGATTTTTCACCATCCCACACAAGGTACAAAATACAGGATCAAAAAATATCTAACATGTAGGTTAAAATTTATAATATATCTCATTAAATGTCTGTGTGGTTTTAATTACATCAGCGAGTCCTGTAGGGAGGCAAGAGAGTGGATCACACAACACAAATCTAATATAAGATGTCAAAACAAGGTCGTCCCTGTTTCGTCACACTTTATAGAAGCTGGCCATAATATCAGCCAATTACGCTTCCATATTATAGAGAGAGTAGATATCCCTAGAAGGGGTGGTGATAGAGAATTTCTCCTAAAAGTTAGAGAAATGTTTTAGATTAACAAGCTGCAAACTTTGAAACCTAAGGGCCTAAACAAGGATTTTGATTGGTCACTCTTTAGATGAATATTCTTTATATGCGATACAAACTGACTATGATGCTTGTACAAATTTAAAATTGACATAAAGGTATTAATGATACTTGTATGAACTGCATACATATTCTTGTGTTGTTTGCAATTTCTGTATTTACATGGTTGCACACGATTGCTGCTATTTTTTCAACAATTTTGTTACTTGATCTGTTTCTTGACTTTGTTTTACTCCTACAACTGTATTTGATTTTGCAAATGTAGTTTCTCATTTTTTAATTATATGCATAGGGACTATATGTATATGTTTTAATTATATATTTTTTTTAATTTTGCCAATACACATTATACGCAGATGTTATAAAAATTGTCTACACTAGATAGCGCTGTTTTATAATTTATGTGTAATTGACTTACACCTGTGTAATTGATTTACTCCTGTGCATGTGTATAAAGGTAGTCTCTCTGCATATTCAGGTAGACATGACTAAGGACCTAATGTAGGTCTGAATCGTTGTTTTTTTTCTTGTGGACCGTGGCACAAAAAAAGTATTTTTACATTAAACTGCCAAGGCTGGAGCACCTTTTTTCCTTTGGAGTTTCATTGATGTGGAGGAGGTGGCTTCCTCCTGGCTCTCGTGCCTAATTGTTGGTTGCTGTTCCCCATCTTTTGCATACTTGTCTACATCATCTTTGTTATATTGTGTGGCCACACCTTTAGTGGACTGTTTTATCTCTTTGTTTACCAATACTTCACAGGTTTATTAAACCTCAACCTACTCTCTGCACTCCCGTCTGGTTTTACCTCTTTTCAGGTTATCAACATACAAGTCAGGGTGAGTGAAAAATCTCATCAATACCAGTACCTCCTTGATCACCAACAAGTTCCTCCTGTTTAGAAGTTATTGGCGACTGTAACAGGGAGCTGAAGTCAGGGAAGTTCCTCCCTATGACTGGGGGATAGGGTAATCAAGGTATTACTATTTCTGAGATCTGTACTAGTCTTCCTTGCACAAAAACCTCTACACTGACAGTTGGATATCGTGCAGTGCACCCCCATTGTTTTATGTTTTTGTACATTAGCAGACTTGATTAAGCCACCTCCCACGAAAGTCAAGGCACTACCAGAGTCAATGAGTGCCCCTACTTCTTGATTATTCATAAGGACTGTAACTCTATATGTATTTGAACTTTCCACCAGTCCAGCTAAACATAATAGTCCACAAAAGTTTATAGGATCCTACACTAGTCGACACTGCATCGGTTCTGCGAGGTTAGGTCACCTCGCCCTAATATGTCCTTTTCTGCCACACTCAAAGCAGATTATAGTATTTACTCCAAAGCGATCCTCTTTCACTGTAGTGTGGTCCCTAGGGTCTGTTCTGTGCAAACGCACTCACAATCCAGACTCCGCTTCAGGCTCATCCTTTCGGGGTCTTGGCCTCGGAAACAAAGCAAGAGCCTTAGTGGAAGATTTTTCAAAGTCCTTTCCAGGCAGATATCATTCTACTTGAGCTACCATGCTATCATAAGTTGTGGGGTTTCCTTGACTGACCCATTCACGTAGACCATGGGGAAGCTCTCTCAAAAATCTGTCTAGGCGCACCAGGGTCTCCACGATTTGTGCAGGACTTTGACTCTCTGGTTTGAGCCATTTTCGGACCAGATGAAATAGATCGAACATCTGTGACCTGGGAGCCTTTCCTTCATTAAATTGCCATTTATAGAAGCACTCAGCTCTTACAGTCGCTGTCACCCCCAACTGCGCCAGAATTTCAGCCTTTAATTTTGGGTAGTCTGCAGCAGCCTCCTCTTCCAGGTCGTAATAAGCTTTTTGTGCTTCTCCAATGAGGAAAGAAGCAATTATACCGGCCCTCTCCTCTGGAGGCCAAGTTCCACGGGTGGCCGTTCGTTCAAATGTGAGCAGGTAGGTCTCCACATAATCATCTGGAGTCATTTTCTGCAGACAGCTGCTTGCCTGTATCCTGCTTACCCTTTGGGTACTAAGGCATTCCAGAATCTCTTTCTGTTTTTCGCTTAAAGCTCAAATTTGTCTAGCTAGGAGCCATTTAGTTTCCTGTTGGGCTGCTACAGAAGCTGCAGCTTACCTGTTAGTCTCCTGCTCCACCGAAGTAGCTTGTAGCAGGGCCTTTACAATATTCTTTTTTTTTTTTTGTGGGTTCCTTACTCTTGTGTCAGTTGAGCCGTTGCAACACCAATCCCACTTCTCACACCATTTGTGGAAAGGTCACTGCAAATACAGTCAGGCAACTGTATTTTGAATGAAACTTTTCTTTAATAAAAGTAAAACAGTCTTTTTCCAGAGTCAGGGTATTCTTCCACTTTAAATGAAAAATGCTGGGGGGCGGAGCTATCTGCCGAACAGAGAGGAAGCATTTTGCAGAGGCTCCTTAAGAAAAAGTTTAATTTTAATGGAAATAACTGTCAGAACTTCCAGAAAACTATTTTAAACAAGCTACTTTGGTGAAAGAAAAGGAAGGGCAGAGAACAGTGACTTTATTTTTGGCAGCAACAAGCGCTCTTAAAGATCTAGAGGAGCTGGAGAGGTGAATCACCTGGCGCACTTCTGTTACAGATACGGACTTTCTTTTTCACTGCCGTAAGAACTAAGACTTTCAACTCATACGACATCAAGCTATCGGCAGCTGACTTGCAACTCCGGAGGGTCGGGGCTCCGCTCCGGAGCCGCCATTGCCACTCTGTGAGACACTAGTGGTGTGTGCGGCGGGGGACCCCTCTCCTCCGATCAGACATAACAGCCCAGCAGCAGCACATCGGAAAGGTGAGAGAACATTGGGGACATTGTGGATATTGATCACCTGCTATATTAGTGACCCTTGCAAGACAGATCTGGGCTAGGGAGAGGCCATAAATACAAGGGAGCGGGAAGAAAGTGAAAGGCGCGAAAAGTCGCCATCTTAGTAGCAGCCCTATATAGTGCCAGAATAAAACGGTCTGGCTGAAAAAGCTCTGCTTGCCTTTTACATATGTATTGGGGAGGAGAGGGGAGAAGAAGGAGGTCAGCTCACACAAGAAAGCTCCCTACATTACCTCCAAATGACTTTATAATTAAACACCAAACAAAATGTTTTCGTACCATTGATCTCTATAGCCTATCAGTTCTATATGGGAGACCTATGAAGCAGAGGGCTCTAGCCTTGCAAAAAGAAACTACCACGTTAGACAACCCACTTGGGGAGCGCTTAGGTTGCGCTGTGTGAGAGAAACCTTAACGAATTGAACTGGGTACACAGACTGCAGCTTCAATAGTAACTAGACATAACCATTGTTGCATAGATATAAAATCTGTTTGCACAAGATACCAAACACCACTGAATACAACTGTGCATTGCTGGTCTCTATCCCCTTCATTTCCTGCTGAACGCTGTGTCAGTAGGTCATACCCCATTATCCCTGCCCGTCTTCGTCCAGTGGGGACAACTGCCCTGGGGTATAGAGGCTGGTGAGATTACTTAGCTCCCAAACTGCGGGATGGTGGAATGCATTGTGACCCATCTACATAGAAAAGAGCCACTGGGAGATGTAATGAGTTAAAGATGTAAAGGTGTGTTTTTGAGTGGTCCAACAGTCTCACACAGCTCAAGATAAATTACCACGGATATACATGGAATAGTGCTCCTCTCACCTTACACTATTCTTCTCTCATAGCATTACATAAGTATTCTGCCTGAGCACATCTGATGAAGAAAGTGATGCAGCATTATTAATATACGGAATAGCGCCCCTACTCATGTAGAGGGGGAGGGTTTTAGAGAGCGGTCCCAGAATCACAACCTTTAGTAAATCAAATTGAGTCAAAGGACCCTGGCTCTTGATATCTTCTGATTCTGCAAGATTATCTAGACTGATCCAGGTAGGGGCGAGACCGAGAGAGATATTCATAATGTCGACCAGGAAAGGGAACAAGGCGGATAAAGGGATGAAGACCACATCTATGGAGACATTTTTCAAAACGCCCAGAGTCCATAAAGTTAAAGATCTTCTTTTAAATGAAGTGGAGGAGGATCCTGAATCTGAAAATGAGGGAGAACTTGAAGACATGACTCCTGTGACTAAGGCAGATCTCAACGCCTTGGTATCCAAACAGGATATTGCAACCAATTTTGATAAACTCTGGGAAAAGATGGATAACTTTCAAGAGACAATCACCAACAGTCTTACTGATATTAAAACTGAAATCTCTGAACTGGGCACTCGGGTGGACTCATTGGAAACAGCAACTGATGAAATGAGTGAAGAAGTAGCTGAAGTATCCCAAACATTAACAAGCCAACAACAAATGATAATGGAGCTGGAAGAGAAAATTGAGGACATCGAAAATAGGAGCAGAAGATCCAATATCCGCCTCAAAGGGGTCCCTGAGACAATTGGAACCGAAGACCTGCACGACTATCTCCAGCAACTATTTAGAGCAATATTGGGAGCATCAGCTGACTCTGAAGTTCAAATAGAAAGAGCCCATAGGGCCCTTAGGGCTAAGCCCAAACCAGATCAACCCCCGAGAGATGTTATACTTAAGCTCCTGAGATACCCTGATAGAGAAAAAATATTGTCAGCTGCTAGACATAATCCCACGTTTAAATTCCAAGGCAACGTTATTCAGTTTTTTCAAGATCTATGCATCAAGACCCTACAAAGAAGATACACCCTCCGACCACTCACCCTCCTCCTCAGGAAACACCACATTCCATACAGATGGGGTTTCCCCTTTGCTTTACATGTAGTGAGAAATGGCAGAACTGCCACGATCAAGACCACAGCGGAAATACCTGATATTTGCAAATTTTTGGAGCTGGACCCACCAGAAATTGCAGAAGGGGAAGCAGCAACAAGCTCTCTGGAACTCTCTCACTCTCAGGCAAAGCCTCAGAGACCAAGATGGAAAAAAGTTACTAAAAAGGAAGCTAAGACTTGAAACTTAGATATAAAGAGAACAGCACCCACTTGAAAGATTTTTACTTTCCTGCTGTAAATGTATAAGGCATAGGCGAGGATTATTAACCCCATGATAAAGAAAGGGGCTGAGAGGACACTAGGCCCAAGAGACTGTTGTATGTTCATTAATGCTTATAAGATGTTTCATATTGTGGTTTTTGTTGTGACCATGTACAAAACACACACTGTGGTGGTGTTGGCAAATGATGACCAGCACACTGTTATATTATAATATGTTTTTAGTTATATTAACGTTTATGTTTTTGTTCTTTGGAGTCACGGGATGCCCCACACGTACGCAGAGCTCATCAATTATAGGTGAATCGCTAAGAGGTTGGGAGAGGTCTCATCAGATGGAGAATAAGGTACCCTTAGAATACCTAACTACTGGTAAGAAAAGAGTAGAGTACAATTATATGCTTAAGAATGTCATTAGCTAGAATAACACTGCTCTCGCATAACGCGAGAGGTCTTAACACCGACATAAAAAGAAGGATTGCACTGACTAATTATAGGCGACTGAAAGCTACTGTAATTTTCCTCCAGGAAACGCATTTCCTACACTCCACCATTCCCAAATACTGGGCAAGGGACTTTCCACAACAATTTCATTCTACGATAGATTCTAAAAAAAGAGGAGTCTATTCTTATTCATTCCTCTATCCCTTTCACACACAAAGAAACTATAGCAGATAGAGATGGCAGATACCTCCTGGTGTCAGGTCAAGTAGGGGGAATAGACATAGTCTTCTGCAATGTGTACGCCCCAAATGAGCAACAAGACAAATATTGACTGGTCTAGGACGCGTATAGTCTTAGCAGGAGACTTTAACATAGATATACAATCGCTGACGAAACACACAGCCAATCTGCAATCTAAAAAGAAGAATAGACAGAAAGGGGTAGCTAAGAACATAGGGGGGATGCTCGAGCAGCATATGCTGCAGGACACTTGGCAAATACTTAATGGGGATGCTAGAGACACCACATTCTACTCATCGGCACACAACAGTTACACGAAGATAGATTATGTGTATACGAGTCAGATACTGCAACCGATATTACAACATATAGATATTCTTCCGTGTGTATGGTCAGACCATTCAATCACTAAACTGTGTCTAGGGGACCTACTGGATCCAAAGAGAACAAAATCATGGACTTATGATCCGTCTTGTATTAAAAATCCGCTTATAAAAGATTAAATTCGCAAGGATCTAGAGGAATATTGGCAGATTAATGTAGATACCACAAGTAACCCTATCATACTATGGGCGGCACATAAAGCAGTGATCAGAGGTATATTGATTAAAGAAAAGACAGCAGCCAGGAGACAGCACACCCTACTCCTCAGGCAATTATACTCGGAGATTACTTCACTAGAGAGGGCACATAGAATAACTAAATCCCAAACCACATTGACACAATTGCTGAACACTAAAAATAAGTTACAAACCATATTAAATGAACAATCCATCAAAGCGGCACACAGACTGAAAAAAAACTACTTTATCTTCTCAAACAAACCAGATAAATATCTAGCGAAAAAAATTAGAGACAATCATCAGGCTTTATCAATACCGAGCATACAGAACCCAAAAGGACACATGACATCCCATCCACAGGAAATTGTTGACACATTTGCTCACTTTTATAGCGACTTGTATGATGGGACTAAAGTGCAACACTGCCCTTCGACGGAAAAAGTATTTGACTCTTTTTTACACAAAGCAGACCTGAAACCAATTTCTGAGGAAGATAGGGAAGCCCTTAATGCTAAAATTACATCTGAGGAGGTACGAGCTGCCATTAAAGACCTTAAACCTAACAAAGCCCCAGGTCCAGATGGATTCCCAGGGGAATATTATAAAGCTTTTAGAGACATACTGCTGCCTCACTTGGTAGTATTTGCCAACCACATTATGGAAGGGGGAGAAATACCTATAGAACTGCTTCAGGCTAGGATAGTGGTGATTCCAAAACAGGGAAAGGACCCCCATTTTTGCGCTAATTATAGACCGATTTCCCTTATCAACCAGGACCTTAAGATAGTTACAAAAATATTAGCTAATAGATTGAAACACATCCTGCCCTCAATCATACACCCTGATCAAGTTGGATTTATCAAGGACAGGGAGGCCCCCGACAATATACGTAGAATGGTATCGGTTATTGACTTTCTTCGGGACAGGGGGATGCCTTCTCTGATCCTATCTTTGGATGCGGAGAAGGCATTCGACCGGGTCGATTGGAAATATATGATGAGAGTGCTGTCACTAATGGGTTTTGAGGGACGGTTTATGAAAGCTATTGAGGGATTATACTCGACACCCACGGCCCAGGTCAGAGCAATCGGACACCAGTCTGAGACCATACATATACTTAATGGCACACGACAGGGATGCCCTTTATCACCCTTAATCTTTGCGCTATGCATAGAACCCTTAGCTGCATATATACGTAATTGTCCTGATATTTGGGGACTGGAAGTAGGGAAGATACATCACAAAATTACCTTATTCGCAGACGATGTGTTGCTAACCATTACGAAACCACTCATCTCGTTGCCACATGTATATCACGCCATACAATTATTCTCCCAGATATCGGGGTATAAAATTAATGTAGACAAGTGCGAAGCACTCCCCCTATCGCTACCCAAGCATACCATGAAGGCAATTGAAACAAATTTTGACTTCAAGTGGGTATTAGACGGGCTAAAATACCTGGGGATAAAACTGACTACTCACTCCTCTAAATTATACGCTGCAAATTATTTTCCCCTATACAAAGCAATTAGGTCAGACATAGGAAGGTGGAGGAAAATGGGATTCTCCTGGTATGGGAGGCTGTCTGCTATCAAGATGACGATCCTACCCAGAATTCTTTATCTGTTCAGGGTCCTCCCAATTAAAGTTAATAGTTCAGATTTAGATAATCTCCAAAGAGACATACACAGATTTCTTAGGGACAATAAACACCCGAGGATCCCACATCAAATCCTGACAAGACATAGACAATTGGGGGGGGGGAGCTCCTAATTTGCATGACTATTATACAGCAGCTAGACTAGCGCAAAATTCAATACTTGGGAGAAGACAAAAAGATGTTCTCTGGCCTGCCTTGGAGGCTGCTACGGGGGGAATGGAGGGACCCGAGGATATTTTCTGGGGTAACATAAAGAATAAGGACCTAGAGATCTATCACAACAAATCCACACAATTGACCAAACAACAATGGACCAAGATACAGCAAATAGGGAAGCTGATGCCTAGACAAACCCTGATAATACCACTAAAATACTTGATAAATTAGAAGTTTATATACCATATCAAAAAATGGGAAAACAAAGGCTTATACAGGGTGGCAGATATATATTCACAAGGTAAATTACTGACCTTCACACAACTTAGACAGAAGCTAGAGCCTATTCAGATACACTGGTTCCTCTACTTACAGATCACATCAGCTATACAAGCATATATCAGAAGGGCCACAATACACAGTCAAAGAACGATTCTCTCGAAAATTTATGTTTAGCAATCAACAGACCCAAGAAAGCAATATCTAGATTATACATATCACTACAGGAAACTAAATACACGACTAAATCTACATTGCTACTAAATTGGGAGGAAGATATTGCAAGAGAGCATACGATTGACGACTGGAATGATATATTTCATTACGCTAGTAAGGGCCTTATTAGTGCAGACCTTAGAGAGAACGTACTGAAGACAACCTTTAGATGGTACTTGACACCAATGAAAACGTCTCATATGACACTGGGAAACTCTAGATACTGTTATAGAGGGTGTAAAGTTAGAGGATCATATCTTCACATGTGGTGGGATTGCCCTAAAGTCCAAAACATTTGGAGGAAACTATCTTTAATGCTAAGCACCCTGTTAAGCGAAAGGATCTCTCTTACACCAGCTCAGGCGCTGTTGCATGAGACAATTCCGAGACTAAACCCACATATAAACACTTTCATTCGAATCCTATGTACCACCACAAGAATAGCTATAGCTAAATATTGGAAAAATGAGACGCCGACGTGGGCAGAGGTCCTCAATAGAATACAGATGGTTTATTTGATGTACGAGACAGCAGCATTTATTCAAGACACAGGGCCTACGTTCCAGAAGATCTGGTTTTACTGGATAATCAGGGAAGGTGAGGGGACAGGGTAGAGGAGAAAGGCAAGAATTCCTTAGAGGAAGATAGTCGCTGATTTGACATAGGAGACTACTCAACAAAGGGAAAATTGATGAGGGAGCTACTAATAGCCATATAGATAGGTACTAGGGAGTGGGGTACCCGTGACTTCATTAGTTTGATTTGTTGTGATACAGGAGTTGTTGAATTATGTTTATCTGTTCTATTTAGATAAATGATATTACTGAAATTATAAGAATATTACCCCCCACGATTATATACTTCCAATATGGACTGCGATAGCCAAGGACATATAAAAGAAGTAATTGAGGGAAAAATATGAAAATGAGAGAAACCTCCATAGGCTT
This sequence comes from Bombina bombina, assembly GCF_027579735.1. NCBI lineage: Eukaryota > Metazoa > Chordata > Amphibia > Anura > Bombinatoridae > Bombina > Bombina bombina. Next base: position 665,642,897 of record NC_069499.1, read on the forward strand.
TGAGATAGACTGCAGCAAAGGTAGCAGATTAGATTAATTGCTGATATTTTATGGACAAATGGTTAAAGTCAAAGTTAGAAAATTTCAATGGCAACCCTGCGCAAGGAATTGTCCCTAGGCGAGTACCATGAGTTCCTTAGAATACAATTATGAGTAAGGTACTATCTACCCTGCTGCTGAAAAGCTCTTTATTTTCTTGTGATTTTTTTGTGATTCTTATGTTTTTTCGTCTTTCTCATTGTATGTCACATGTAATGTATCCGATGTATATGGAGGAGGTTTGTGGTTTAATAAAGAATATTTTATCTAAATGAAAAATGCTTTTCAGCAGCAACAGAAAATACAAAACAAAAAGGCCTACTCCTGGTAGGAGACTAACAGTAGTTTCCCTAACTACTATTACTGGTCCAAACAAACATTCACAGCTTTTACAAAACAAAACTGACCTTTAACTTCCATGCAGACAGGTCTCCACATGCACCATCCCAGTGCAGCCTGATACTAAGACCTCTCCTTGCTTTCTCAGAGCTATGATATAACCATGGGTCTAATTAACAATATGTACTAGCTAACAGAAAAACATTAACCACTTAACAACCGGGATAGATTGCTCTTTGTAACCTCTGACTGATATACACATGGTCTTGTACCCCGTCACAATATCTATACCTATACAGGGAGTGCAGAATTATTAGGCAAGTTGTATTTTTGAGGATTAATTTTATTATTGAACAACAACCATGTTCTCAATGAACCCAAAAAACTCATTAATATCAAAGCTGAATATTTTTGGAAGTAGTTTTTAGTTTGTTTTTAGTTTCAGCTATTTTAGGGGGATATTTGTGTGTGCAGGTGACTGTTACTGTGCATAATTATTAGGCAACTTAACAAAAAACAAATATATACCCATTTCAATTATTTATTTTTACCAGTGAAACCAATATAACATCTCAACATTCACAAATATACATTTCTGACATTAAAAAACAAAACAAAAACAAATCAGTGACCAATATAGCCACCTTTCTTTGCAAGGACACTCAAAAGCCTGCCATCCATGGATTCTGTCAGTATTTTGATCTGTTCACCATCAACATTGCATGCAGCAGCAACCACAGCCTCCCAGACACTGTTCAGAGAGGTGTACTGTTTTCCCTCCTTGTAAATCTCACATTTGATGATGGACCACAGGTTCTCAATGGGGTTCAGATCAGGTGAACAAGGAGGCCATGTCATTAGATTTTCTTCTTTTATACCCTTTCTTGCTAGCCACGCTGTGGAGTACTTGGACGCGTGTGATGGAGCATTGTCCTGCATGAAAATCATGTTTTTCTTGAAGGATGCAGACTTCTTCCTGTACCACTGCTTGAAGAAGGTGTCTTCCAGAAACTGGCAGTAGGACTGGGAGTTGAGCTTGACTCCATCCTCAACCCGAAAAGGCACCACAAGCTCATCTTTGATGATACCAGCCCAAACCAGTACTCCACCTCCACCTTGCTGGCGTCTGAGTCGGAATGGAGCTCTCTGCCCTTTACCAATCCAGCCACAGGCCCATCCATCTGGCCCATCAAGACTCACTCTTTTCACTCATTTCATCAGTCCATAAAACCTTAGAAAAATCAGTCTTGAGATATTTCTTGGCCCAGTCTTGACGTTTCAGCTTGTGTGTCTTGTTCAGTGGTGGTCGTCTTTCAGCCTTTCTTACCTTGGCCATGTCTCTGAGTATTGCACACCTTGTGCTTTTGGGCACTCCAGTGATGTTGCAGCTCTGAAATATGGCCAAACTGGTGGCAAGTGGCATCTTGGCAGCTGCACGCTTGACTTTTCTCAGTTCATGGGCAGTTATTTTGCGCCTTGATTTTTCCACACGCTTCTTGCGACCCTGTTGACTATTTTGAATGAAACGCTTGATTGTTCGATGATCACGCTTCAGAAGCTTTGCAATTTTAAGAGTGCTGCATCCCTCTGCAAGATATCTCACTATTTTTTACTTTTCTGAGCCTGTCAAGTCCTTCTTTTGACCCATTTTGCCAAAGGAAAGGAAGTTGCCTAATAATTATGCACACCTGATATAGGGTGTTGATGTCATTAGACCACACCCCTTCTCATTACAGAGATGCACATCACCTAATATGCTTAATTGGTAGTAGGCTTTCGAGCCTATACAGCTTGGAGTAAGACAACATGCATAAAGAGGATGATGTGGTCAAAATACTCATTTGCCTAATAATTCTGCACTCCCTGTATTTCTATATGATTATATAGGCATAGATATATACAGATATATATAGGAATATCTATTTAAAAACACTAAGAAAATATTCCCCTATGTGAATAACATTGGAATATGAAATATTTATAGTAAGTACATAGTTAAACACTTATTAAATATGAATATTGCATAATTATGATATTTCATGTTTTCAGCTACTTGACAGCATAGAGCTCCAATGCACATATATATATATATATATATATATATATATATATATATATGCACATAAATATTTAGAAAAGGATATGTATGTATCTCTATGTTAAAGCCCTTTGCTTGCAATAGCGTGCCACTCATAATCTAGCCCTTTGTCTTGACAGCCATTTGATTTCTATTGTGTCCACCATTGAAAAGCTGTAGAATTTAATCTGTAGATTAGGGGCCTGATCCGATATGCAGCGTCGCCCGCAAAAGCCGGCGACGCCAAATTTTGCGCTGGTTTGGTATCCTATATACAGCGTAACCTAGAAGTTACGCTCGTATATCTCTGCCTTCGGCCGTAGTTTTTTGGCCCATAGACAGGTATAGCAAACCAGCGCAGTTTGGTATCCAATATACAGCGTAAGGACTTACGTGGCGAAAATGGAGAAATCTTACTCCATTTTCACCTCGCCACAAAATGCAGGCGTAGTAAGCCTTACGCTGTGTATCCGAGCTCCGTAACTCCCTAAACTGGCTGCAAAATAAAACCTAACACCTAACGCATGTGCAATGTCTATCTACCTGTCAACCGCGATCCCCCGCCGCATCCCTAATAAAGTGTTTAACCTCTAAACCACCGCTCCTGGACCCCGCCGCCACCTACATTAAATGTCTAACCCCCTAATATGATCCCCCTACACCGCCGCCATCTATATTAAAATTATTACCCCCTAATGTGAGCCCCCTACACCGCCGCCACCTATTTTAACTATATTACCCCCTAATCTAATCCCCCTACACCGCCGCCACCTATATTTAATATATTAACCCTTAATCTGACCCCTCTACACCGCCGCCACCTATTTAAACTATATTACCCCCTAATATGATCCCCCTATACCGCCGCCACCTATTTAAACTATATTACCCCCTAATATGATCCCCCTACACCGCCGCCATATATTTAAACTATATTACCCCCTAATGTGAGCCCCCTACACCGCCACCACCTATTTAAACTATATTAACCCCTAATGTGAGCCCCCTACACCGCCGCCACCTATATTATATGTACTACCCCCTAATCTGACCCCCTTACACCGCCGCCACCTATATTAAAATTATTAGCCCCTAATCTAATCCCCCTATACCGCCGCCACCTATATTAAATTTATTAACCCCTAAAATATTAAAATTTCCCTACCACTAAACCTAAGTCTAACCCTACAAATAGCCCTGAAAAGGGCCTTTTGCGGGGCATTGATAATTGTTAATAACTATTTAATAGCTACCTAGTTAAAATAATTACCAAATTACCTGTAAAATAAATCCTAACCTAAGTTACAAATACACCTACACTATCAATAAATTAATTAAATAAACTACAAATATCTAAACTAAAATACAATTAAATACACTAAACTAAATTACAAAAACAAACAAACACTAGATTACAAAAAATAAAAAAAGATTACAACAATTTTAAGATAATTACACCTAATCTAAGCCCCCTAATAAAATAACAAAGCCCCCCAAAATAAAAAAAATTCCCTACCCTAATCTAAATTACAAAAAGTAATCAGCTCTATTACCAGCCCTTTAAAGGGCCTTTTGTTGGGCAATGCCCCAAAGTAATCAGCTCTTTTACCTGTAAAATAAAAGAACCCCCCCCATTACAACCCACCACCCACATACCCCTACTCTAACCCACCCAATCCCCCCTTAAAAAAACCTAAGTCTAACCCCCAAGTGCTCCTTACCTGTCCTGAAGAGCGGCGGAGAAGGTCCTGTTCCAGGCGGAGAAGTCTTCTTCCAGGCGGCGACCTCTTCTTCTTCCAGGATCCAGCCGGCGCGGAGCGGAGGAGTTGAAGACCGATGACCGCGGAGCTGAAGACCGTCCATCTGGAACTGAAGACAGGCGATGCTGGAACTGAAGATCGGCGACGCTGGAACAGAAGACCGGAGCTGGAGCGTGGAGGATCCTCTTCATACGATCGCCGCCATACACTGAATAGGAATTCAAGGTACGCGATTAAAAATGGCGTCCCTTGAATTTCTATTGGCTGATTTGAGCCTTCAAATTCAAATCAGCCAATCGGATGCGAGCTACTTTAATTCTATTGGCTGATTTGAATAGCCAATAGAATAAGAGCTACTGTAATTCTATTGGCTATTCTAATCAGCCAATAGAATTACAGTAGCTCTTATTCTATTGGCTATTCAAATCAGGGGGATGTAGGGGGATCATATTAGGGGGTAATATAGTTTAAATAGGTGGCGGCGGTGTAGGGGGATCATATTAGGGGGTAATATAGTTTAAATAGGTGGCGGGGGGATTGAGCCAGGTGGATGTGCATTAGCAGGGGATATGGGGGGGGGTCAGATTATATCTCTTCACGAGTGCACTATTTATGCTACTAGTGTTTGCTCCAAAGCTGCAGCATCACGTCATGGGTCTCTACTATGTCATTTTTAATGGTATCTCTCCAGCTGTAACAATGTATCAACTTGTTTTACCCATTCCTGCCGGGTGGGGGTTATGTCCGTTTTCCAATGTCGGGGGATTAAAATTTTTGCACTACTCAGCAGTGTCAGCAGTAGTTTTCGCTTTGCTACACATTTAATCCGGGGTAGGTTTGCAAAAAGAAGAATTGCTTTGGGGTCTTTGGGAATTATTATCTCTAGTGTATCGCAGATCTGTGTGACTATGTCCGTCCAGAATTGTTGAAGCTTGGGGCAGTCCCACCATATGTGTATGATGGTGCCCTCTGCCTCACAGCCGATTTTTTTTTTTTTTTTTTTATTAAAAAAGCAGAAAATTACTCAATTTATCAAGCAGCGGGTGCTGCTTCGGAGGCCCACCATTTCAGACTCGCCTAAAACTAAAGTTAAAGGGACAGTTAAGTAAAAAAAAAAAAAAAGTTTTTCATGATTCAGATAGGGCATGTAATTTTAAACAACTTTCCAATTTACTTTTATTACCAATTTTGCTTTGTTCTCTTTGTATTCTTAGTTGAAAGCTTAACCTAGGAGGTTCATATGCTCATTTCTTAGACCTTGAAAGCCGCCTCTAATCTAAAAGCATTTTGACAGTTTTTCACCACTAGAGGGCGTTAGTTTATGTGTTTCATATAGATAACATTGAGCTCAGGCACGTGAAGCTCCTAGGAGTCAGAACTGATTGGCTAAAAATGCAAGTCTGTCAAAAGCATTGAAATAAGGGGGCAGTTTGCAGAGGCTTAGATAAAAGGTAATTACAGAGGTAAAAAGTATATTTATATAACTGTGTTGGTTATGCAAAACTGGGGAATGGGTAATAAAGGGATTATCTACCTTTTTAAAAAACAATATTTCTGGTGTTGACTGTCCCTTTAATAATTACCGGTCGTAAGACTACTGCTCCTTAACCTCTCCACCACCTAAAAGGTGGCAGATTGAAATCATCCCAATACGATATGATCAGGATGATTGACAGGGGGCGGCATTGCACAAGGATTTCTGGTGAAATGCTTGTGCAATTATAAATGTGGACAGCGTATCCTGTCCACATTTAGCAAAATCCAGCGGACATGATTCGCTAAAGCAAATCATGTCTGCTCAACACTTGATAAATTGAGCCCCAAGTATACCCCCTATCTGCATTTAACCCTTACTGTAGGCCATCTTAAGTGAGACCCCACACGTATTATAGATTGTTTCTTCAGCAGACCCAGCAGATTTAAACTATACCATTATTCTATGTACAGTATGGCACGATACTTAAGAATTATACAAAAAAAGAGCATACATATTTTTATTAAAAAGTTTAATAAACAAGGTTGTAAACAACAGTGTTTGCTTTTTTTTTAGTCAACTCTACTGTAAATATATGGGGTAAAAGCAGTTGCCATATGAAACAGCACTTATAGCTGAGAAACATGTTGCAGTTTTGTTTTATCACAGAGGGTAACTTTGTTGTTCCCTTAATGTGTTTTTAATTTTTAATAAAAGTTTTTAATCAGAGGCACAACTGATTCCTGTGTATCCTGTGTACCTTGAACTGTGAACTGGTAGCTTGTTGTTAATTATCCCCACCTGGAGACTGTGTACCCTGAACCAGCAGCGGCTCTTGGTGATTACCCTTACCTGGAGCTAGTTAGCTGGGACACTGAAAGTTCCCAGACTGTGTGAATCAGCACAACTGAGTGCTGCCGGCTTTTTGAGTACAAATTTTTAGGTCCTGAAATTGTTTGGAGCTGAATATTACAGTATTGCACTAGGAGGTGCCTTTTATTTCTGTATTTCAGAGTGGAAGTGGAGTCTTTTAATCCTAAGAAGAGTGACCTTGTGTAACATCTGTCTCTTTGATACCCTTACTATGGTGTATGTCCCTTTAAGAAGGCGTCAACTACACTACCAACAGGCCAATAAATAGCAGCTTGCTACACACAACGTTGCTTGGTATTGAACGTGTGTTTCTGAACTTTGTCTACAATTTGGCTTGCTATAATCTTTCCAAGCTTTCCCTTTCTGTTCGTCACAGAGCCACTCCACCGGTTGTGGGACGGCTTACTTTGTAAATACATCTCTATCCTGGACTAACTGATCCTGCTACCTAATCTCCGGATCTCACTTAAGCTCCATCTCCAACTCCGCTCGAAGCCGGTGAGCGAGCCGCTTACCTCATTCCTCTTCAACTGCAGCCGTGATCTGAACCTGTCAGCTCTCCACACGCTCAATATCTGATCTCTATCCTTTCCAAATTCTAACGTTTTAAGGTTTGCTGTAAGCTACTGTTATATTCCTCTACCTATTTATCCACTTGTGCACATTTATTCATAATTGTAATCTCACTGCAGTTCTTGGTTTATTTGTGTGTCTCTCCTTCTTCACATCACTGCTGGAGCTGCGTTACTATAAATCACCAGCTGTAGTGGTTGTGAGTGGAACAAATCATACACTAAAGTCTATTTACAAATGAATTTAACCCCTTAATGACCACAATATACCCTGTATGTCACTGGTCGTAAAGGGTTTTTTCAGGACATAATAGCACAAGTCTAGCAAGAACACGCTATTAATGCCCTCCCTCCAGAAGGCTTTGTAGAATAGAGCAGTCTCAACGCTGGTGGCAAGACCATGGTATAAAACAATCAAGTCCCAAAAAAAGGCCAGCGACATACAGGGTACGTCGCTGGTCCTTAAGGGGATAATTTATGTTCATCCGAGCATTTTATCTATATTCTTTTGTTCTAAGCAACATTACATCATATACTTATGCTCTGCAGTTGTGGTCCCAATTCTATTCGAATACCTATTTCCTCAAACTTACATGTGTTATGACTTAGCTCTATTGGGAGCTGAGTTGTTTGAAAAGCAAGACATTTCATTACACCTTGATGGACCATATAAACTGTTCATAAGAACTATTTGGACATTAGTTCTTCATTTGTGACTCTCACCTTTGTGAATTAGAATATCATTCTATACTTTATTGTTATTCTGTGCACTCCCTAAAACCTAGAGTGTTGCGTTATTTTCATATAACTTTGTTGTGCCCATAGGGATTTTCAAGAGCCTCTACTCACATTAAAGCATATTTATTCATGTCAGGTGATCACTAATACCATAGTGGTCACCTAGTTATTTATACCTATGCAGGGGCTTTATTTTAAAGAGTGGTTTTGGGTTTTAAAACAAAGGGTATTTGGAGTCTCAAAGCCTTTTTGATAAGCTGTTAATTTGTTTGCACTATATACCAACAAGTAGATGATTGCCTTTCAAACACCAGCATCCCCAGATGATGCTGAAACCCTTGGTCACCTTGTATTGGCCTGTAACTGTGGGGGACTCTGCGATCAGCCCTGAAAGTGCCCCCCAGGGGTGACGACACGTGGTTGTCATTGACGGTTAAGGCATTGAGTGAATGACTACCACGTGTCATTATCTTGAGTTAAAGGGTTAAGAAGAGGTCAAATCTCTAATAAAATATTTTGTCCTGATAGAGTTCAACAGGTATAACTCAGCTTTCCTCAGTGTCCTTTCAAGCCATATATGTTAAAAAGTTAAGGCAGGCATCTCCTTTCAAAGACAGTGATGACCTTGCTTTGTAAAAATACAGGAAACAAGAAAGGGAAAAGAAAGCGTGCTACAACCGTGTATCAGCCCAGGATTAATGCAATTTGAACTCTGTTTGGATAACTATATTGTTTGAATATTGACAGGAGTAGAATAAAAGACTCCCCTGTTGTCGATTAGGAGTCAGTTGGGAGTCTTTTAGAAAGTAATAGCATACTTATTTAGCACCTTATCTTTTGAGAGTGTATTTGTAACATCCATTTGAATATCCTTTATCCTGGAATAATACACTTTGTGGCGTCCTTTCTTGTTTCCTGTAAGGAAGATTAGTCTTGAAGAGTCATTAAAGTAATGAAAACACATGCTTTATTGGAACTGCAAGTTTAGAGCATAAATTGCTGGTGGGCTAAAACACCAAAAAATAATATTTTCTAAATGAGTTCATTAGGATCCAAAAAAAATGTTGGAAAAAAACATAAAAAGCATTACTTTTTCATATTTACATGGCCATCTAAAATTCTCTGCTGCCTTATGATTATATCTGGAATGCTGTTTAAGGTTAGCAGCCACTCCACTTATAAGTCCACAATAAGTTGCTCTTAAGCTCACTCTATTTTTTAACATTATAGGACAAAAAGAAGAATTTATAAGCTTGTATATAGGGAGAACTGAAAAATGTAAATGTTTACCATCTTGGTATTCCATACCATTCAATATCTATATACAATATCTATAGACATTAAAATGGACTAAAAATGTAAATAAGGTCTTTTAGTCCCAGCATGATTTTTACAAATAATGTTTAATATAATATATTTTAAATGCTTTTATTGATATACACAAATAGACTGCAATTGAACAGTCTGTACCATGTATGCACAAGAGCAGCACAATGCATACTCTTACTGATAAGTCTCTGTATTATCTCCTGTGTATAAAGGCTTATGAGAGTCAGCCAGAGACTTTGAGGGCATGTGTACATCATAATATATACAATCATTATATGATACCTGATTTAAAAGTCCATACTTGGATAATAAAATCGCACAGCTGATACATATTGATACATATACAGCTTTTTCTTATATTTACCTCATTGCCGAGTTCTTAATCCACTCCACCCGATGCCAGCTAAAGAACAGGAATCTAAGGGGGTTAGCCCCTTCTTTATTTCCATCTATGAACCCTGTATATCTAGATAAACAGATTTCAAGGTATTTATTTGAGATACCTCCAATTACTGATGAGGATTCTTATATAGAGGCATATTTAACAAATGTCTGTCGGACCTGATCCGACAGTGTGGATCAGGTCCGACAGACATCGCTGAATGCGGAGAGCAATACGCTCTCCGTATTCAGCATTTCACCAGCAGCTCTTGTGAGCTGCTGGTGCAACGCCGCCCCCTGCAGACCTGCGGCCAATCAGCCGCCAGCAGGGGGCGTCAATCAACCCGATCGTACTCGATTGGGTTGAATTCCGGCGATTCCTGTCCACCTCATCAGAGCAGGCGGACAGGGTTATGGAGCAGCGGTCTTTGTGACCACTGCTTCATAACTGCTGTTTCTGGTGAGCCTGCAGGCTCACCAGAAACACGGGCCATCAAGCTCCATTTGATAGATAGGCCCCAATATCTCAAAAAAGAAAGGAAAGTGAAGGAACATGAGCTGGAAACACTTCCTTGCTTATTTGTAAGGCCAGTGACACTTAGGCTACAGTCTCTTTTAGCTCACTATGTCTTTCACAGAGGAGAAATATCCTGCAGCATATCAGTCTGAGTCTGATCTTGCCAAAAGAAAGTCTAGCCATGAAATACCAGGTAATTCTCCTCTGAATGAGAGAAACAAAAAAAACCCAGACATACGTTTCAGACTTTCTGGGGCTCATCAGTGAGCTGTATTTGCATCTCTCTAGGGCATGTGAGCAGGGAGGCAATGTCTGGTTTCACCTTCTTACTCTTCAGGAGACCGAAGATTAATTTGCTAATTACACTAAAAGGAACAATAGAGAGAGACACATTCATGCTCAATTGAACATGAGCTGGAAAATGTAATTGCTTGTTCATAAGGCAAGTGCAACCTTTTCCTTAAAGGGGCAGTCTAGTCAAAATTAAAACTTTCATGATTCATATAGGGCATTTAATTTTAAACTTTCCAATTTACTTTTATCATCCATTTTGCTTTGTTCTCTTGGTATTCTTAGTTGAAAGCGAAACCTAGGTAGGCTTATATGCTAATTTCTTACCCTTGAAGACTGCCTCTTATCTGAGTGCATTTGGACCATTTTTAACAAATAGAGGGCATAAGTTCATGCGTGCCATATAGATAACAGTGTGTTCACATCCATAAAGTTATCTAGAAGTCAGCACTGATTTGACAAGTCTGTCAAAAAACTGAAACAAGGGGCAGTCTGCAGAGGCTAAGATACACGGTAATCACAGAGGTAAAAAGTGTATTTATATAACTGTGTTGGTTATGCAGAACTGGGGAATGGGTAAAAAAGGGATTATATTTTTTTTTTAAATTCTGGTGTAGACTATGAGCCGACAGTGCGGATCAGGTCCGCAAGACCTCGCTGAATGCGGAGAGAAATACGCTCTTCGTATTCAGCATTGCACCAGCAGCAAATCTAATAATTTAACACTTAGTGTAGCAGGTGTGTCTATGATTTATGTCAAAATCAGAACAGCACAGTTCAAGAAACACACATAATCAGGGGCTTAATACTTTGGCATCATGTAATTATCAATATTAAGCCAACAATAGCGTATGCATAACCCTGGTCCGTCTATGATGAAATAGTCAGTCAACAATTCTCTCCTTATTCATGAAAACGATAAAACTTATTACATAGGCTCTGTACAAACACCAAAGTCAATAATGCTTACCCCACAACACCGCTGTGCATCCGGTCATAAGATGCAACTATGTACACACACCTGGTGAGGAACTATTCTATACCTCTCCTTCTTTATCCTGGAGAAACGCCAATACAGCATGGGTTTGTAGTGATATTATAGGGACAACATACTCTTTCAGGCATCTTGCAAGTGAATCACTGATTGGGCGGATGTTATGTCAATCAAATCTGGCTGTCAGTCACAAGTAGGGAAGGCTGAGTCTACACCATTATACACAAGCTGTGCTCTCTCCGGTTATCTCAAGAACCTAAAAACACACACAATGGGAGCATAAGGTTGTGAATAGCAACTTGCATTTGTTCAATACGTCATTAAATGCAGTGTATATCACAAAAATGAACACAGCAGACAGTGTGATATAATGGAGGATATTAAAACAGCTTACGAGTTATGGCAGTTAGCAGTACTCCAAGCTGACAAAAGTGAATTTAATGCAAATAGTGAAAGACAGCACCTCTCTTTTCCTTTCTGGGGCACAGGAAAGGGTTAGCCAAACCCCAATATGTATTCAAAAGAAGTAGTTTTCCAGCCTCCAGTTAAATTTAAAAGACCTTTATTAATTTCTTACAGGGTCCATCATATCAACCAACAACGTTTCAAACCTATTCCAGGTTCTTAAACATGATTAAGAACCTGGAATAGGTTTGAAACGTTGTTGGTTGATATGATGGACCCTGTAAGAAATTAAAGGGCCATAATACCCAAATGTTTAAGGACTTGAAAGTGATGCAGCATAGCTGTAAAAAGCTGATTAGAAAATATCACCTGAACATCTCTATGTAAAAAAGAAAGATATTTTACCTCAAAAGTTCCTCAGTAGCCACCTCCCATTGTAAAGGATTTCTAAGCAGCATTTTAGTGTGTTTGTCCTGGGACATCTGAAGGGACTAGCATCGTGCACTCTCATATTATTTCACCAATCAGGTAAAGGAAGCTTACTATGAAATCTCATGAGAGTTAAGTGAAATCTCATGAGATCATAGTAAGAGTTCATGACCTCAGCACTGCTGATGCTGATTGGCTGCTGTTCATTTCTTCATTTTTTACATTTTTTTTACCTGCAGCTGGGAGCAGCTGAGTATAACTTTTTACACAGAACTTACTCTGGTGAGCTGAGGAGATTGTGAGGTAAAATATCTTCCTTTTTTACATAGAGATGCTCAGGTGATATTTTCCTGTCAGCTTTTTACAGTTATACTGCATCAGTTTCAAGTGATTTAGCATATGAGTATTATGTCCCTTTAATAAAGGTCTTTTAAATTTAACTGGAGGCTGGAAAACTACTTCTTTTGAAAAGTGAATTTAAAACACACCCTTTTTAAAGGGACATCTTATCCTCCTATTGGATAATGCTTTACCGCAACATTAACTCTTTTCTTGCCATACATTCTAAGGCTCATCTAATCAAAATTTAGCAAATTATAAACCATTTAATGCTCAATATACTAATAAGTATTTCTAATTCCATGTATTTATGTATACATTAATATTAATATATAACAAGAGCTTAGTTATATGTTTAATTTGACAGACTGAACTTATCAAAAGGATGAGTAACAGGGATAAAAATAAAAGAATACATTTTCACTATATATATAGTAAGTTGTATAAAATTAAAGAACTGGAACCTGTTCTATATTCCACGCCTGTGTGATACATGATTATAAAGGAGTAAATCTAGATCTAAAATGTAATCCTTACATTCACAGTATGCTACAAATTAAATCAAATGATTTAATATATATTTAGCCATAGGTTTACTAAAAATGTATTAAATTATAAATAGAATTTAAACCTTCAGGTGTTCTGGTTTTTTGTTTAAAGATCTAATACACCTCCTGTTTTCCAAGTAGCTTTTCTCTATCACCACCACGCTTGGGGAAGGGGATATTTTCAATAACCGTCCACTTAAAGGAGTCTGTACTCTTTTTCATGTAAATTCACAAAAAGTTGAACTAACCGTATACTTGAGTTAACGGTTCTAATGCTAGATAGGTGTTCTCTGATCCTGGATCACACTTCCCATGTGGTTAAACCTACATGTTATTTTGACAAATTATGGTTAATTTGAGCCTGTTATGTCATTCATAGAGCTGCACCATTCCTTAGTTGCTTAAACGGATTTCCTATATTATATAAGCAGCAGTCCATATGTTTTTAACTTAATGTTTTGAATGAAGTTACCAATGCTGGACATAATCCCAAGGTTTACAGTTATGAACCTTTCAATATATCATATACCTTTCGTAGTCTTGAATAAATTACTATTTCAAGAATTTTTATATTATCAGAGTGCAAGCGTAAAATTAAACCATTTTTGAGTGTTTTCACATTATAGTGAAAATTATTAAAATTAGCAACAGATTTGAGTTGTGTATTTACATTTATAAGTATTTTTAAACTATATTCACGATTGAGTAGCGGTGTTGTAAGTGCACAATAAAAGCTGCTTGATAAATTTAATGTGAAGAATTTTATTAGTGAGTGTGAGAAACAAATTATGATGTATATTGAATATACTTTAGGAAAAACATTATGTGGAGAATATTAGTGTGGTGAAATTTTTTTTCGTTGAGTGCTGGGATAGAGGGCATAGTGGAACTAAAAAAATTAATCCATGAAATAAAAAACACTGAATATAATTAATTTAACCCCTTAATGACCACAATGTACCCTGTATGTCACTGGTTGTTAAGGGTTTTTTCAGGACATAATAGCACAAGTCTAGCAAGAACACGCTATTAATGACCTCCCTCCAGAAGGCTTTGTGGAATAGAGCAGTCTTAACGGTGGTGGCAAGACCGCGCTACAAAACAATCAAGGTCGCTGGTTCTTAAGGGGTTAATAAGTAAAGTATAAGGTACTTATGTATAGGAAAAAAACTATTTGGTTGTAACGTCTTAGACTGACTCAATAGTGAAAGAAAATAAGTGATAAAAAAAAATAAGTACTGTACGTTATCTTGGTCAGAGCAGGGCTATGGAAGCAACTAAAGAACGGCCCAGATCTGTGAATGATGCAACAGACTAGAATTAACCATTTGAAGTCATATTAAAACGTTAAAATACAGATACTCATATAGCATCATGGAAAGAATGTTTTTAATAATCCAAAAAAATACCTACCTATATCAGTATTTCTATAAAAAAAAATTCCTTTTTTTAGTCTATTGTATTTCAAATGCCCTGGATTATGACAATATTTTTTATGACTGATTTGTGCCAAAAATACAAAATTTCACTATATTGATATCTGATTCATCAGGTAAATTGATATTTAATTAACTATTTTCAATGTAAAATGTCAAACATTAACAAATAAAAATATAAATGTTTTCACAGATAATGACATATTTATATTTTTATTTATGAATGTGTATTTCTGGTAATTAACACTTTGTTTAAAAAATTATATTAACATACAGTAGATGAAAACATATCTGAGCAGAAAGAAATAACAAAGGATGAAGGTATGCAAAATATTAGCTATTAACAACTATAGCCTAATGCCTATAAACTACTTTCTATTAACTATTTACAAATGTAGCCTATTAACTATTGCTTATTAACTATTTACAAATCTACAAACAAGAAGATCTACAGCGCTTACCAGCCCCACGGAATACCACAGCAGGGTCCTCTTCAGCGTGTGCACAACTCAGGAGGGTAGCTAGTCCTTGATCGTGAGGGTGCACACCAGACGGCGTCTTCGTCAGCCCGCCAAGCAAACTGGAAGTAAGAAAACAAGTCTGTAGCAACTCCTCCAAAAAGCGATACATCCAAATGGTAAAAAACGATACTTTATTGAAGCACAACTGCAGCATAAAAACAATTTATGATTCACAGAACATGAATGTAGAATCCAAATGTGCAAATAACAGCAGACATGTTTCGTGCGGGTCCTTCGCACTTGTTCACCGCTATAGGCTGCACATCCAGACGCTCCCTTTTAATGGAAAATGCATCATTATAAATACTCATATATTAATTAATTAAATAATTAACCCCATCATGTCATCTCTACATATTTATAAAAATACACTTATGTGAGAGTCAATAAATGTTCCATATCAGTACATACAATAAATATAGGAGGTGCACAATGATAAATCACAAGACGGATAAATTAATATATCTTTTAACTGGTACAGGGCAGGGATATAGCTATATAAATAAATGTACGTCCGACTCCATATTTATACCTAGAGGGTGTCAGGTACATAATGTGAAAATCCATTTTGCTTCCTTATAATTTAATTTATACTCCCTGTCCCCTCCCCTACTGTGGCGAGGGACATGGTCAATTGCTTGGAAAGATGTCAATGAGGATTCCCCATGTGTATTTTTAAAATGTTTAGCAACTGGGGTAAAGGTAACTGGGTTGTCAATATCTGTGTTCCAAGGCTCTATCTTTGAGAAAATGGGTCGTTTTGCCTACAAACTGTATTTTGGTATTTTACGTACTTAGAGTTACAATAAAGATTGTGTCTAATTTGGTACGTTTTATTTGAACCTGTAGAAGTGAAGTATTCACTTTCAGTCACATAGTTACAAGTCTTACAGACTCGAGATCTACACCTAGATTTACAAATCTAACCTAAAAACTATTAACTATTTCTTATTAACTATGAACTAATTACTGTTAACGCTTAACTATTTAATAATATCTATGAACTACTAGCTAATCTATACTACCTATCTCCTCCTACTAACAAATAATTTAGGGTACTTTCCCATCATCAGATCTGCTCTGCCAGCAAATTGTGCTATAGATTTTTGTCCGTTATTGCCAAAGTATGGTAGAAGATGAAATTCCCCCATCTCCCCTTTCTGGTGGATTCAACAGGGGCAAAGTGTCAATCCAAGGGTTTCACTTGTGGTGGATACTAGAAGATTATGCAGAGCACCGCCAATCTGATAGTGTCCTTGATTTTAAAAACCTGTCCTGTTTGATTTGCACAAAATTTTTTTAGTTTGCTTGTATAAGTACAGGACCTAAAGCAAGGAAAGAAAACATGCAGTTCATCTCCCCATAGATCTCTAATTTTACCACTGCTATTATTTCTTTTAAACTTGCTAGAAGCTAAAGCATTCTTTAAATTGTTTGTAGCCTTTTCCTTATGGAATACTAAGTATGATTGTTCTACTGATGATGGCGATTCTGATACTTTTCTGGCAGACGTAATAGTAACCAAGAAAAAACCATAAATAAATTTAATGATTCCAAAGGTACTTCTATAACAGCATCAATCACTCTTGGATAATCCCATTGACTTGTTGCTATATAAAAAACTTGCCTGTGAAGTCGCCATTCCATTCGCTTCATAGTTAAACGTGCATGAAAATTAACTGCTTTTAAATATTCAGCAGGAACAATGGGCTAACTTATTTGAGCACGTTGAGCAAGCCTGAGTTTCCTGCTTTCTTAGCAACAAATCAGTCGACTGACCACAGACCGATAAACCTAGCAACCCAGATTTTCAAGTCAAAGGCAGAGTTTACATTGCTGGTGAGGATCATTTTTGGCTGGTTGATAGTCATTAAATGGCTACAGCAAAGGATAAAACCATTCGGCAGTTTACACAGTCTTTTCAGATTTTTACCAAAATACAGTGTACATTAAGCTCTTTAATGACTTTTAGCTTTTTAATGATCTCATCTATTCAGATTCCGCTACCAGACGCTAGTTAAACAAGTATTACCAAATGTGAAGGATTTTTAAAACATTTAAAATACACACATATTAAATAAAAGCACATAAATATTTAAAGGGATATAAAGGTCAAAATAGAATCAATTTTGCAAAATACATCCATTAGCAAAAATGCTTCTAGAAAAAAGTATTATTGTTTTACAGCAGCATATGCACATATCCTATGAAGGCCCATGTACCGGTATTCAAACACTGCATCTTTAAGAAAGTCATCAGAGGCTTCTATGACATAAACTAAGTCTTCACATGCACAATGCAAATAACTGCCAGCTCTTTGAGCATGCATACTGGTACAGGGGCCCTCATATAGTATAGGTGCATTTGCCACTAGAAAAAAGTAATAACTTTAGCTTACAAGCATTTTTGGTAATGGAAGTATATTGAAAAATGTTTCTATTTAAATGAACCCATGCCCATTTTGACCTTTCTATCCCTTTTTATACATAAAAGGTACATATAAATATAAAATGTATTAATTAATAATATAAATATAATGAAGTAAAGAATTCAAAATTATATAAATAAGATATTGGGCTAGATTCATTGACACTCGTTAGCCTCGCTTCACTTATCTCTTCTAAAGTTTTATTGGTGGACATTCTTCCCATTAACATATATACTTGTGTTAAATGCTTCAATACATGAATGATATCTTGCACAGCAAATGAGAACCGCTAACAGTGCAGAATAATTAGCACTGCAACATATAGTAAACCTGCTTACAAAATGTGTTATGTAAATGTTTGTAATTATGAAATACTCACATGTCAGTCTAATTAAGGTAAAGTAGTCTTGCTGTATAGAACGGGAACCACCTCAGAAACCTTGCAGATGCAAACAAGGGGCTGGTTGTAGGTCTTCCAAGGTGTTCTAGAGATGTGGTCAGGGTCTTTCATCTAAATATTAAAGCATATAGAATTTATAAAAAATATTTTGCCCTTGTAAAGTATTTTGTCTTGCGATCTGCTCTCGCTATTTAAACGCTAATAAGTCTTATCTCATTTTTATTTTTATTTATTTTCTTTCTCTTTTTTTAAAGATGTATTTTGTGCATATATTGGAATGCTTTATAGAGGGAGATATTTTTGTGTGTTTTTATTCATTTGTATTCTAATGTTTTGAAATCATTTTTATGCAAGGCCAGTCTCCTTGGAGAACTTCTACACCGCAAGAAGTTATCAGTTGCGAGATGCTGCGTCATTATTAATTAATTTAATTATAATGGAGATGATCTGGAAAGATGTTTTGGCGAGATACTGTCAGCAATATTAGTTTCACAAACAAGCTTTATTAAAACGCTGTTTAAAAGCATGGAGAGAAAAATGTAAACTGAACATACCAGTCAAAAATAGTTCTAAATTAAATAGTTTATTCTTTTTTTTTATATATTTGCAAGGCCACTGCATGACAGGTAAAGATAACAAGCACAGATCAATTATTTTATACCATCAGGTTAGAGATGCTAAGAAAAATGTTAATTTGATATGGTTAACACCTAACAATGTTTTATTGCACTAGCAAAAGCAATGTGAAAGTATGTAAACAACAGGCAACACTATACTATATGCTACCAGCTATTATATTAGCAATGTAAACTCTGCCTAATTTATTTCTTATGATTGCAGATTAAGGTCAATTAAGCTCAAATGTTGATAACAAGACTTGCCTCAACTCTAGGGGGTGCCATCAAAAAGTGGAGTATATGTACTCTGAAGAGGTGATTAATCAGACCCAATTCAAACAAATAAATAATATTGCTATATAGAATAATAAAAGGGTTAAAATAATTGATAAGGGATGGAGAAATAGTGAACCTTCCTCCGGTGATAACAGTGAAATAAAAAATAATTAAAAAATAATGAAAAATAATAAAAATATAGATGGTATAAGGGAAACAATCTGCCCAAAAAAACAATCTCTGTCAGTGTTAAACATAAAACAAATTTTAAACAGATAGATGTTTTTTCCAATAAGTGCAAAGTCTTATCTGATATGTCAGTCCAGTATAATTCCGTGGACTGTGTTCAGTGTGGATTCCTTTCTTGGATCCAACTTTCAAATGGTGGCTGCTCCTTGTGATAGATAACACTGCTCACTCCAATATACTTCTGTGAATCACAAACAAGGGCGACTCTTCGTGTGATACTGATATTAAACATAGATACACACTAAAGAAACATACTCACAAGTATAGCAGCATCCAATAGTGCTTAGTAGGGCATTCTCGGAACTCTCAGTGTCCCAGCTCACTGATCCATAGAGCAGGGATTCACCTAAGACTGCTTCTTATGCTGTAAGCTGGATAATGAAAGCTCAGACTACCAGATATCTCAAAAATTAAGATATTTAATCATAAAATACATATAAAAACAGAGGGCATAACATGTACCTTGTGTATATTTAAAAACAGTTGTGCAACGCTCTCCTTGCTGTTTCCTCAGGCTTCTGTTTGTGATCTGGAAGTACTGACTTTTAAAAGTTGGAATACCCAATCAGGACAGACGTTTTGGCAACTCCACTTTCTGATTCAGGTGTGTTGCATTCATTATCACCATTCATTTAACCTATCATACTCTTAGTAGGTGCTAACAGCTTTACAACAAGATCTCATTACAAACAAACATATGTAAAAATGTCATAAAAAACATATTTATAAATATATTGGATCCTTCTGTAACACATTATTTGCATATTAACTGCAAAAAATGCATACAAGTAAACCATTTTCTCTGATGCATCGATCGTGACCCCTAAGATATAATCATTATTTAACAAGTGAGAACCCTTTTAATTAAAACTTAGGTGATGTGCCCCTCTATTAAGCGATATGAGAGTAAAAAAACATATGCCAATACCTGTATGTAACTCCTGTTCTATAACGGAACTTTGTGCTTGCGCATTCAGTAGTGGTGATGTCATCGTTTCTAGCCTATAAACTAGAGGGGTGTGTCAGAGCCTTACGTAAGTGGGTTTCCCCTCATAGGCTCACTAAAACACACCTTTATATTCATAAAGTGGAAAAAAGTGTATATATATCCACTATTGACCATATTATGTGGACTGCATGTGTATCTTTAAAACCCTAAACAGACTTCCTATATTTAATTTGTGTCTTGATCCCATCTGTGATAGAAACGTCATGGCATAGGTGCCCAAAATTTGTTTCTTTAGGGAGCCAAAAAAAGGGGCTATATTTCTTACAGCATTTTTAATCAAGATGTATATTCACTGTAATATGTAGGAGCTGAATTTATTATATTTAATCACTCGTATCTGTGAATGTTATAATAACAATGATATGTGCATATAAGCAATTGCCATTTTGTGAAAGATATATATAATAGAAATGACTAAGTAATTAAACATCAAATTAATCTCTAACTATTTATTGACATAGGCTGATGCCCTATATTTATAGGGGTATATGTTATTAGCGATATATCTGGTTAAATGACCAAGTGCAATGGAGGTCCTATTGATATACTTATATGTACCTAAAAGATACTATCACCTACTGGGGTGTAGTATCAAAAATGTATCAAACTGAATCACTTGGTGAAGAGTGTTGTAGGGTGACTATATCTGCGTGTTTTATACTCGTTTGTCCAAATGGATTTAACCCTAAATAATGATTGGAGGAGGGAAAACTAAGTGCATTATGTGTAATATTAAAATAGTGGATGTGGGAATATTAGGGTACTAAAATGACTGAGAAACAAAATATTCTATACTAAATATCAGAATGTTCTATACAAATGTTTACTGGATCTAAGATGGTAGTGCAGATACTGTGTGTGATTCTGTGTGTGGGGATATCGGGTGTAATAACAATCAGCTAGATTACAAGTTTTGAGCACTATAGAAAAATGAACAAATGCAACAAAAGTTGCGTTATTTAATCCACTATAGTGCTGCCATTACAAGTTTAAAAAAAACAGGCTTGTGAGGGCAATATGGCTGCGTTGGGCTCCATACCGCACCAAAAACAAGCGCTGTGATTGACGTGCTCGTGCATGCTTTCCCCATAGACATCAATGGGGAGAGCGGGTCAGAAAAAACCTAACCCCTGCGATCGTGGAAAGAAAAGCTCCGTAACGCAGCCCCATTGATGTCTATGGGGAAAAAGAACACCCTAACATAAACCCTACGTCTAAACACCCCTAACCTGCTGCGACCAACATCGCCAATGCCTGTCTACAGTTATTAACCCCTAATCTGGCACTCCTGATATCGGCGCCACCTAAATAAAGGTATTAACCCCGAATCTGCCGCTCCCAATATCGCCCCCACTATATTAAAGTTATTAACCCCTATTCCACCACACCCCAACATTGCCGCAACTAAATAAAGATATTAACCCCTAAACCTCTGGCCTCCCACATCACTACCACTAAATAAACCTATTAACCCCTAAACAACCAGCCCCCCAAATCGCAACAACTTAAATTAAACTATTAACCCCTAACGTAACCCTAACCCTAACACCCCCTAACTTTAACATAATTAAAATAGCTCTAAATTAAATTTACAATTATTAACTAAATAATACCTATTTAAAACATTTGATAAATTTATTTCTCTTGTGGTGTATCCAGTCCACGGATCATCCATTACTTGTGGGATATTCTCATTCCCAACAGGAAGTTGCAAGAGGACACCCACAGCAGAGCTGTAATATAGCTCCTCCCCTAACTGTCATAGCCAGTCATTCGACCGAAAACAAGCCGAGAAAGGAGGAAGCATAGGGTGCAGTGGTTAATGTAGTTTAAATTTAAAAATTACCTGCCTTAAAATGACAGGGCGGGCCGTGGACTGGATACACCACAAGAGAAATAAATTTATCAGGTAAGCATAAATTGTGTTTTCTCTTGTAAGGTGTATCCAGTCCACGGATCATCCATTACTTGTGGGATACCAATACCAAAGCTAAAGTACACGGATGAAGGGAGGGACAAGGCAGAAACTTAAATGGAAGGAACCACTGCCCGTAAAACCTTTCTCCCAAATATAGCCTCCGAAGAAGCAAAAGTATCAAATTTGTAAAATTTTGAAAAAATATGAAGCGAAGACCAAGTCGTCGCCTTGCAAATCTGATCAAAAGAAGCCTCATTTTTAAAGGCCCAAGTGGAAGCCACAGCTCTAGTGGAATGAGCTGTAATCCTTTCAGGAGGTTGCTGTCCAGCAGTCTCATAGGCTAAGCGGATTAAGCTTCTTAGTCAAAAAGAAAAAGAGGTTGCCGAAGCCTTTTGACCTCTCCTCTGTCCAGAATAGACAACAAAAAAAGCAGATGTTTGACGAAAATATTTAGTAGCTTGTAAGTAAAACTTTAAAGCACGGACCAAGTCCAAATTGTGTAACACAAGGATGGAACAACAATCTCTTGATTGATATTCTTGTTAGATACCACCTAAGGTAAGAACCCAGGTTTGGTACGCAGACTACCTTATCCGTATGAAAAATCAGATAAGGAGAATCACATTGTAAGGCAGATAGCTCAGAGACTCTACGAGCCGAGGAAATAGCTACCAAATAAAGAACTTTCCAAGATAAAAGCTTGATATCTATGGAATGAAGAGGTTCAAACGGAACTCCTTGAAGAACCTTAAGAACCAAGTTTAAGCTCCATGGTGGAGCAACAGGTTTAAACACAGGCTTGATTCTAACTAAAGCCTGACAAAATGCCTGAACGTCTGGAACATCTGCCAGACGCTTAACTAGCTGACAATCCTTTTTCCAAACCTTCTTGGAGAAAAGATAATATCCTAGCAATCCTGACCTTACTCCATGAGTAACCCTTGGAGTCAGACCAATAAAGATATCTACGCCATACCTTATGGTAAATTTTCCTGGTGACAGGCTTTCGTGCCTGTCTTAAGGTATCAATAACTGACTCGGAGAAGCCACGCTTTGATAAAATCAAGCGTTCAATCTCCAGGCAGTCAGCCTCAGAGAAATTAGATTTGGATGGTTGAAAGGACCCTGAAGTAGAAGGTCCTGTTTCAGAGGCAGAGACCATGGTGGAAAGATGACATTTCCACTAGATCTGCATACCAGGTCCTGGGTGGCCACGCAGGTGCTTTCAGAATCACAGATGCTCTCTCCTGCTTGATCTTGGCAATCAGTCGAGGGAGCAGAGGAAACGGTGGAAAAACATAAGCCAGGTTGAAAGACCAGGGCGCTGCTAGAGCATCTATCAGTGTCGCCTTGGGATCCCTGGACCTGGATCCGTAACACGGAAGCTTGGCGTTCTGGCGAGACGCCATGAGATCCAGTTCTGGTTTGCCCCAACGATGAATCAGTTGTGCAAATGCCTCCGGATGGAGTTCCCACTCTCCCGGATGAAAAGTCTGACGACTTAGAAAATCCGCCTCCCAGTGCTCTACACCTGGGATATGGATAGCTGATAGGTGGCAAGAGTGAATCTCTGCCCAGCGAATTATTTTTTAAACTTCTAACATCTCTAGGGAACTTCTCGTTCCCCCTTGATGGTTGATGTAAGCTACAGTCGTGATGTTGTCCGACTGAAATCTGATGTACCTCAGAGTTGCTAACTGAGGCCAAGCCTGAAGAGCCTTGAATATCACTCTTAGTTCCAGAATATTTAATGGAAGGAGAGACTCCTCCTGAGTCCACGATCCCTGAGCCTTCAGGGAGTTCCAGACTGCACCCCAACCTAGAAGGCTGGCATCCAATCTGGCCTGCGAAAGGTCATACCTTTGGACAGATGGACCCGAGATAGCCACCAGAGAAGAGAATCCCTGGTCTCTTGGTCCAGATTCAGTTGAGGGGACAAATCTGTGTAATCCCCGCTCCACTGACTGAGCATGCATAGTTGCAGCGGTCTGAGATGTAAGCGTGCAAACGGCACTATGTCCATTGCCGCTACCATTAAGCCAATTACTTCCATACACTGAACCACCTAAGGGCGCGGAATGGAATGAAGAACCCGGCAGGAATTTAGAAGCTTTGATAACCTGGACTCCGTCAGGTGAATTTTCATTTCTACAGAATCTATCAGAGTCCCTAGAAAGGAAACTCTTGTGAGTGGGGATAGAGAACTCTTTTCCTCGTTCACTTTCCACCCATGCGACCACAGAAATGCCAGTACTACGTCCGTATGAGACTTGGCAATTTGGAAGTTTGACGCCTGTATCAGGATGTCGTCTAAATAAGGGGCTACTGCTATGCCCCGCGGCCTTACGACCGCCATAAGTGACCCTAGAACCTTTGTAAAGATTCTTGGGGCTGTAGCTAATCCCAAGGGAAGAGCTACAACTGGTAATGCCTGTCTTAAAAGGCAAACCTGAGAAACCGATGATGATCTTTGTGTATCGGAATGTGAAGATAAGCATCCTTTAGATCCACTGTAGTCATATATTGACCCTCCTGGATCAGTGGTAGGATGGTACGAATAGTTTCCATCTTGAACGACGGAACTTTGAGGAATTTGTTTAAGATCTTTAGATCCAAAATTGGTCTGAAGGTTCCCTCTTTTTTGGGAACCACAAACAGATTTGAGTAAAAACCCTGTCCCTGTTCCTCCTTTGGAACTGGATGGATCACTCCCATAACTAGGAGGACTCGTACACAGTGTAAGAATGCCTCTCTCTTTATCTGGTGTGCAGATAATTGTGAAAGGTGAAATCTCCCTTTTGGGGGGGAAGCTTTGAAGTCCAGAAGATATCCCTGGGATATAATTTCCAACGCCCAGGGATCCTGAACATCTCTTGCCCACGCCTGGGCAAAGAGTGAAAGTCTGCCCCCTACTAGATCCGTTCCCGGATAGGGGGCTGTTCCTTCATGCTGTCTTAGAGGCAGCAGCAGGCTTTTTTACCTGCTTACCTTTTTTCCATGTCAGGTTTGGTCTCCAGACCGTCTTGGATTGAGCAAAAGTTCCCTCTTGTTTATTATTAGAGGAAGTTGATGCCGCACCTGCCTTGAAGTTTTGAAAGGCACGAAAATTAGACTGTTTGGCCCTAGATTTGGACCTGTCCTGAGGAAGGGCATGACCTTTTCCTCCAGTGATATCAGCAATAATCTCCTTCAACCAGGCCCGAATAGGGTCTGCCCCTTGAAGGGAATGTTAAGTAGCTTAGATTTTGAAGTCACGTCAGCTGACCATGATCTAAGCCATAGCGCTCTGCGCGCCTGTATAGCAAAACCAGAATTCTTAGCCGTTAGTTTAGTCAAATGAATAATGGCATCAGAATAAAAGAATTGGCTAGCTTAAGTGCTCTAAGTTTGCCAAGTATGTCATCCAATGGAGTCGCTACCTGTAAAGCCTCTTCCAGAGACTCAAACCAGTATGCCGCAGCAGCAGTGACAGGGGCAATGCATGCAAGGGGCTGTAGGATAAAACCTTGCTGAATAAATATTTTCTTAAGGTAACCTCAAATTTTTTATCCATTGGATCTAAAAAAAACAAAAAACAAAAAAAAACACAACTGTCCTCGACAGGGATAGTAGTACGCTTTACTAGAGTAGAAACTGCTCCCTCCACCTTAGGGACTGTCTGCCATAAGTCCCATGTGGTGGCGTCTATTGGAAACATTTTTCTAAAAATAGGAGGGGAAGAGAACGGCACACCTGGTCTATTCCATTCCTTATTAATAATTTCTGTAAACCTTTTAGGTATTTGGAAAAACATCAGTACACACCGGCACTGCAAAGTATTTATCCAGTCTACACAATTTCTCTGGCACTGCAATGGTATCACAGTCATTCAGAGCAGCTAAAACCTCCCTAAGCAACACGCAGAGGTGTTCAAGCTTAAATTTAAATGTAGAAATATTAGAATCAGGTATCTTTCCTGAGTCATTAACATCACCCACTGACTGAAGCTCTCTTTCCTCAGCTTCTGCATATTGTGAGGCAGTATCAGACATGGTTCTTAAAGCGTCAGTATGCTCTGCATTTTGTCTCACCCCAGAGCTATCTCGCTTACCTCTAAGTTCAGGTAGTCTGGCTAATACCGCTGACAGTGTATTATCCATGCTATGGGCTCCCTAGATGTACTTGGCGCCATTTGAGCGGGAGTCCCTTAAGCGGGAGTCAAAGGGTCTGACACGTGGGGAAAGTTAGTCGGCATAACTTCCCCCTCG
The DNA here is from genome assembly GCF_027579735.1 of Bombina bombina. NCBI lineage: Eukaryota > Metazoa > Chordata > Amphibia > Anura > Bombinatoridae > Bombina > Bombina bombina. Next base: position 665,669,103 of record NC_069499.1, read on the forward strand.
TCAGATTCCTCTGGTGATACATTTTTTAAAGACAGAAAATGATCTTTATTGCATAAAATGAAATCAGTACATTTGGTACACATTCTAAGAGGGGGTTCCAAAAAAGTTTTATCACCAAAGCATATATAAAAACGATTAAACATGCCAGCAAACGTTTTATATTGTAAATATCAAAAGGGTATTACCCCTGGGAGTAAGCATGATACCAGTCGTTATTAAATCACTGTATTCAGGCTTAACTTACATTAATCCGGTATCAGCAGCATTTTCTAGTGTTTTCCATCTCTAGAAAAAATTATAACTGTACATACCTGATAGCAGAATAAACTGCACGCCATTCTCTCGCTGAAGTTACCTCATCTGTGTAATCCCCTCAGACATATGTGAGAATAGCAATGGATCTTAGTTACAACCTGCTAAGATCATAGAAACCTCAGGCAGATTCTTCTTCTATTTACTGCCTGAGATAAAATAGCACAACTCCGGTACTATTTAAAAATAACAAACTTTTGATTGAAGAAAATAAACAAGGAGTTTCTTCTATGTCAGACATGTTTATACAGAATAGCAATGAGACTAGCAAGCTTGGAAAACACTTTAAATCAAGTTAACAAGCAAATATAAAAAACGGTACTGTGCCTTTAAGAGAAACAAATTTTTACAGTGTGTATAATAGGCTAACAGAGCATTGCACCTACTTGCAAATGGATGATTAACCCCTTAGTTCAAAAAACGGATCAAAAAAACGAAATAGACGTTTTTTTAAGAGTCACAACCAACTGCCACAGCAAGCTGTGGCTCTACCTTCCCCAATAAACGACTTTGGAAAGCCTTTGGGCCCTTTAGAGATGTCCTATAGCATTCAGAGGGCCTTTGAGGGAAGCTGGATGTCACAGTTTGTAATTTTAACTGCACCAACTGTAACTTTTATACTACAACAGTGGAAATTGTTTCTAGTCAAAATTTAAGCCAGCCATGTGGAAAAAACTAGGCCCCAATATTAGCTTGTTGAGAGTTGCAAGAGAATGACTGGCTATGACAGTTAGGGGAGGAGCTATATTACAGCTCTGCTGTGGGTGTCCTCTTGCAACTTCCTGTTGGGAATGAGAATATCCCACAAGTAATGGATGATCCGTGGACTGGATACACCTTACAAGAGAAAACTAAATACTTACCTGTAAAATAAAACCTAAGCTAGATACAATATAACTAATAGTTATATTGTAGCTAGCTTAGGTTTTGTTTTTATTTCACAGGTAACTTTGTATTTATTTTAACTAGGTAGATTACAGGGAGTGCAGAATTATTAGGCAAGTTGTATTTTTGAGGATTAATTTTATTATTGAACAACAACCATGTTCTCAATGAACCCAAAAAACTCATTAATATCAAAGCTGAATAGTTTTGGAAGTAGTTTTTAGTTTGTTTTTAGTTATAGCTATTTTAGGGGGATATCTGTGTGTGCAGGTGACTATTACTGTGCATAATTATTAGGCAACTTAACAAAAAACAAATATATACCCATTTCAATTATTTATTTTTACCGGTGAAACCAATATAACATCTCAACATTCACAAATATACATTTCTGACATTCAAAAAAAAACAAAAACAAATCAGTGACCAATATAGCCACCTTTCTTTGCAAGGACACTCAAAAGCCTGCCATCCATGGATTCTGTCAGTGTTTTGATCTGTTCACCATCAACATTGCGTGCAGCAGCAACCACAGCCTCCCAGACACTGTTCAGAGAGGTGTACTGTTTTCCCTCCTTGTAAATCTCACATTTGATGATGGACCACAGGTTCTCAATGGGGTTTAGATCAGGTGAACAAGGAGGCCATGTCATTAGATTTTTCTTGCCAGCCACGCTGTGGAGTACTTGGACGCGTGTGATGGAGCATTGTCCTGCATGAAAATCATGTTTTTCTTGAAGGATGCAGACTTCTTCCTGTACCACTGCTTGAAGAAGGTGTCTTCCAGAAACTGGCAGTAGGACTGGGAGTTGAGCTTGACTCCATCCTCAACCCGAAAAGGCCCCACAAGCTCATCTTTGATGATACCAGCCCAAACCAGTACTCCACCTCCACCTTGCTGGCGTCTGAGTCAGACTGGAGCTCTCTGCCCTTTACCAATCCAGCCACAGGCCCATCCATCTGGCCCATCAAGACTCACTCTCATTTCATCAGTCCATAAAACCTTAGAAAAATCAGTCTTGAGATATTTCTTGGCCCAGTCTTGACGTTTCAGCTTGTGTGTCTTGTTCAGTGGTGGTCGTCTTTCAGCCTTTCTTACCTTGGCCATGTCTCTGAGTATTGCACACCTTGTGCTTTTGGGCACTCCAGTGATGTTGCAGCTCTGAAATATGGCCAAACTGGTGGCAAGTGGCATCTTGGCAGCTGCACGCTTGACTTTTCTAAGTTCATGGGCAGTTATTTTGCGTCTTGGTTTTTCCACACGCTTCTTGCGACCCTGTTGACTATTTTGAATGAAACGCTTGATTGTTCGATGATCACGCTTCAGAAGCTTTGCAATTTTAAGAGTGCTGCATCCCTCTGCAAGATATCTCACTATTTTTGACTTTTCTGAGCCTGTCAAGTCCTTCTTTTGACCCATTTTGCCAAAGGAAAGGAAGTTGCCTAATAATTATGCACACCTGATATAGGGTGTTGATGTCATTAGACCACACCCCTTCTCATTACAGAGATTCACATCACCTAATATGCTTAATTGGTAGTAGGCTTTCGAGCCTATACAGCTTGGAGTAAGACAACATGCATAAAGAGGATGATGTGGTCAAAATACTCATTTGCCTAATAATTCTGCACTCCCTGTAGTTAGTAAATAGTTATTAACTATTTAATACCTATCTAGTTAAAATAAATACAAACTTACCTGTGAAATAAAACCTAAGCTGCCTTACACTAAAACCTAACAAAATAAAAAAAAACTACCATTACAAAAAAAAAGAAATTATCCAAAATAATAAAAATTATTCCTATTCTAATACCCTTTAAAAAAAAAACACCCCAAAATAAAAAAGCCTAATCTAAAATAAACTACCAAGGGCCCTTAAAAGGGCCATTTGGGAGCCCTTAAAAGGGCAATTTGTAGGGCATTGCCCTAAGTTAAACAGCTATTTTGCTACAAAAATAAACAAACACCCCTTAACAGTATACAATCCCCCACCCCCCAAAACTACCAAGGGCCCTTAAAAGGACCTTTTTGGGGGGCCCTTAAAAGGGCCTTTTGTAGGGCATTGCCCTAAAGATAATAGCTCTTTTCCTAAAAAAAAAAAAAAAAAACACCCCCTAAAAAATAAATTATACAAAATAACAAACAAATTATCAAAAATAATAAAAATTATTCCTATTCTAATACCCATTAAAAAAAAAACACCCCAAAATAAAAAACCTAATCTAGAATAAACGACCTTAAAAGGGCATTGCCCTAAAGATATCAGCTCTTTTTCTGAAAAAAAAATACAAATGCCCACTAACATTACAAACTAACACTCCCCCCAACCCACAAAATAAAAAACTATCTAAAAACCTAAGCTACCCATTGCCCTGAAAAGGGCATTTGGATGGGCATTGCCCTTAAAAGGGCATTTAGCTCTTTTACTGCCCAAACCCTAATCTAAAAATAAAACCCACCCAAAAAAAACTTAAAAAAACCTATCACTAACCCCCAAAGACCCACTAACAGTTTTTGAAGTCCTGCTTGGACGATCTTCATCCCCGCGGAGAAGTACTTATCCAGGCGGCGAGAAGTCTTCATCCAGGCGGCCTCTTTAATCTTCATCCCGGCGGCTAAGTCCTCATCCAAGCGGTGAGAAGTCTTCATCCAGGCAGCCTTTTCAATCTTCATCCAGACGGCATCTTCTATCTTGATCCCGGTGGCGCGGAGCGGGTCCATCCTAAAAACATCCGGCGCAGAACATCCTCTTCATACGGTCGCCGTCGTACACTGAATCTTCAAACCAAGGTACGCGATTCAAAATGGCATCCCTTACATTCCTATTGGCTTAAAAATTTTAATCAGTCAATAGGAATTAGAGCTGCTAAAATCCTATTGGCTGTTCAAATCAGCCAATAGGATTTAAGCAGCTCTCATTCTATTGGCTGATTGGGTATTGCTACTTTTAAAAGTCAGTACTTCCAGATCACAAACAAAAGCCTGAGGAAACAGCGAGAAGAGCTGAGAAACGCGCTGCGCAACTTTTTTCAAATATACACAGGGTACATTTTATGCCCTCTGTTTTTATATGTCTTTTATGATTAAATATCTTAATTTTTGAGATATCTGGGAGTCTGAGCTTTCATTATCCAGCTTACAGCATAAGGAGCGATCTTAGGTGAATCCCTGCTCTATGGATCAGTGAGCTGGGACACTGAGATTTCCCAGAACGCCCTACTAAGAACAATTGGGTGCTGCCATACTTGTAAGTATGTTTCTTTAGTGTGCAACTATTTTTAATATCATCAGTATCACACAAAGAGGCGCTCTTTGTGATTCTTTTTCACAGAAGTATATTAATGTAAATTAAGTCTGTTTTTTGTTATTACTGAGAGAAGTGCCGATACATTTCAAGATTTGTTTTAACATCATCTCATTTCCTACCAAATGTGACTGTGGCAGACTGATTTCTTATTCCATTTGTACAGCACGTAATGCTGTAACAGGTATGTTTGCCATCATTCCACTTGACAACATGATTTGCTGATGTTTCTTCAATATCTTCCTCCATACTCTGGCTGCAATGAACCTACAAAGCAACAGATTGGACAAAAGTGAATTTCCTGCTTTGGATATGATACCATACCTTCTTTGATACTAAAAACTGTTCCTATGAAATAACTCTCCTGACTTGTGATCACATGATATTGTTTCTCTGTTAACTGTACAGAATGCTATAGCATGAAGTGTGAGATTTCTTATTATGTGCATAGAATTTTTTTCTCTGAGTTGATTAGCTTGACAAAGGGTCTGAAGCCCCAAAATGTTGCTAATATTCTGTCTCTACTGCTTTAACATTAAAAATAAATTATATTTTAATAATAGATTGGAGCGATGCCCTCTTTTTTGAAATTAGTAACAGAAAGAAAGTTGTCCAAATGATGCATTAAAAAAATCTGTCTTCTAGATTTCTGCTAAAAGTGTTACTAGGACATTGGCTAAAATCCTGGAGGACAGAACTATAATGATGAAATAGTAATAATGCATTCCACCTACAAACTGCAGATACTGCACATAAAGGTTTGCAACTGGAATAAGGAAGTAGGCATCCTCAAAGTCTAAAGAAACCAGAAATTAATTTAGAGGAAATAGTTTTATTATAGTTAAAATTTCATTATGAAACTTTTTTGTCACAAGAAACTTCTTCAAGGAACTTATGTCTAATAGAGTTGTACATGTACCACATTTTTCCTTTGTCAGGAAAAATGGAGTAGAAACATTGTCAAAACTAAGAAACTGAATTTATTTTTTTCTAAAAATGTTGTTAACTTCAGGAACTAAACTATGTATGACCTATGCGCCCTGATGTAACATTTTATCAGCATACAATATGGTGGCACCCCAGATATCTGAAGTGCCCTCTTGTGATAAAATCTCTTGTTTTCTCCGGAAAAACAGGAGAGAGATGGACCTTAGTCCAATCTACAAAAAATGCAGTGGGCCGGTAAGAGGAATATAAGATGTTAAAAAGGGGAATGGTCAGTTCTGTACATCTACAGTTAAGAAAACGGTCTCACAGATGAGTGTTAGCTAGGGTGAGCCAAGATGAAATATTTTTTATTGTGCATTCTAGCGGAGCAGTGTGTTTGAAAAGTTATTACAAAATGTATGATCATTTTTCACATTAGCAAAAATGCTACTAGTCAAATTCGAATTGCATTGTGAATTTCTAATATGACTATTAAATGCTGTAAGGTAATACTTTTCTTGGGCTAGAAGGATTTTACATTTTGCATTTGGTCTTTAACCAGTTTTAATTTTGAGGTATTACTATTTGCAGTTGCATTTTGTTTTGCAAATATTCTGGGCTTACGAGTTAAGGAGGGTTTACCAGTGGGGGTACCATGTGATAAGCTGGGCATGTGGGAGGCTAGGGTTATGGCAAGTTTGATTGAGGGTCTATTCTAAATAATACGAGTAATGTTCTGGTGGTGAGGTTGCATAAGGCCATCCCTCCATTGTTGAAAGGTTAATGTGGTTGGGAGGTTGCATAGGGATCTTAGCCAAACAAAGCAGCCAGTTCCTATGGGGTTAATAGTTGTTGGGGTCAACAAATGTTGTGGAATAGGGAAATAATTGTGGTATAGGGAATAGGTCAGCCACGTTTAGGGTTAAAAGATGGGTGGCTATGTCACTGTTAGTGATTGAATCAGTTTTGGAGGAGAAAGAGGTCAGCAGCAGTTAGGGTAAACTAAATTAGGATTGTATTTTGTGAGAGGGTTCACTCAATTTAGTAGATATTTTATTTTAAACAACCACATTGATTTGTAATTGCCTTAGAGTAGCTTTTTATTCTTTTTTGTACTTTGTTAATTAAAAATATAATTTCTTAATTAAATATTTATTTTACAAAACATGCTATTACATTCTAAAAATGTTACTTCCTTGAAAGAATGATAACTAGGAGCAAGTGTGAGACACATTATTTCAGATATAACCACCCCCAAAATACAGACACATTTTACAGCCTATAAACCTAAATTGTTGTTTTATCGCTAAAGAGAATTTAGTGCATAACTTGATAAATTAGGTGTGAGAACTGCCTTTTCCATTTGCTTTTAGTATGAGTCTTTTCTTCGTATGTTTACTGATTTCTGTTATTAACCTTTCCGTGTGCTATTTTGATTATTTCAATAGCTTTTCATATTTTCCCTTGCATTGAGATCTCTGTAAATCCAGAATAATGTAAATGCTTATACAGTTTCAAGGAACAGAATAAATGTACCCAAGTACTACCTTACTTTTATATCCAAAGCTGTCTTGATGCTGATCCTCCTTTGAAATCTTGCTTCACCAAGTTCTATTTGAGTCTTTTCAATGTCCTGTAGCTCATTGCAATGTTCCCAAAAAAATCACTGAAAAAGAAAATGTCAACAGCAGCTGGATATTTTTATCACAATTAATAAGTAATACAGTAATGGGTAATTCAAGTTTTGAAGAAATCATTTTTGCAATAAAATTGAGTCATCGCGACTGCTTCTCAAGTCACCACTGTCATTCTGTGCAGTGTGGGTTCATGGAGCAAACAGCGATAGCTTTTCAGTTCTGACTAACATGTCCCTTACAAAACAGGGGTGGACAGGGCCAGGGGTGACTGCTTCACCACTATTTATGTAGAAATCAGGGCAGGGGAAGTAATAGAGGCAGAGGTGTTACCAGCATTATAGGTTCTCACGCAGGGGAATAAGAAAATATGTGCACTTTTATTTCTGGGATAGATAATTAATGGAGGTATAGCGGTCATGCCCCATGTCTACTATCCAAGTAGTCCTGTTTTAGTGTTAACATATTTCACTGCACATGCAGGTGAAGCATAGCTAGATATTTTCAGTACACCAGTATTTTAAATAGTGCAGCTGCTCAGAGAGCCAGGGAGAGCAAGTATCATGTCAGCATCATGTCAGCATTGATTCAGGTTCAGTCATTATGAGATGAAGCACCTTAGGCTCTTTGAGCAAGTGCTGAGTTTAAAAATGTTGGCGCATGGAGCATACTTAAATACACTCTTTAAAAAGCTATAGCTTTTACTAGAAGCAGTTTTGCTAATACGTGTATAATGTAAAATTTTGGCAGGAATATTCCTTTAAGGGTAGAACACTGCTCATAGCTTAATCTACAAGAAGATATCTATGACCCAGGGTAAGTGTATTTATTTAACCATTTTGCTCCTAGAGGTGATGAGCAACTAGTAACATTTGATATACTGACACATGTCTACATATAAGTCTGCACCTTTAATACAACAAAGAGTATGTGCCCTGCTTAGGAGGCTGTGTTCAAATGTATGACATTCCCACCTAGTTTGAAGCAGATTTTTTATTTTCACAGTGCTGATATTTGATGTTATTTATAACGAAAATGTAACAGGACAGTAAAAAATCTCACTCTCCTTTTTCCTTCTTCTCACTTTCTCCCTTCTTTCCTCTCTTCACCACTCTCCCCTTTCTCGCTCTATCACTGTCACACTCTCTCTATCCTCTCTCTCCTGCCTACCTCTCTGTCTACCTCCCATCTCTCTGCTTCTCCCCCTCTCTCTCACTTCCCCTCTTTTCTTTCCACTTTCTCTTTTCTGTACTTTTCTCCAATCATTTTCTACTCACTCTCTCATTTATCTATCTCTATTCACTCTCTTTCCATTCTCTCCTTTCTCCAATTTCTCTCGCTCTCTCATCAATTATTGGGTTAATCACAATCGTGTGCTTCTTTTCTGCAGATAACAATTTCTGAATGATTTTGTCAATCACAAAATGCTTTTGCCAATAATACGCCTGAATCTTGAAATTGTTACCTCTCGAAAACAACACAAAATCATTGCTTGCCTCATTAATCTCTTGATTAATTTATCTCCATTTATCATGCAGTTGTTGCTGCTTCGGAGCCAATCGTTACAGGATCACCTGAAACTAAAAGGTGGCGATTTAAATCATTGCAATCCGATATGATCGAGTTGATTAATACGCCCGCTAGTGGCCGATTAACCGCCAATGAGCAGGGTTAATGGGGAAATGCTTGTGCAATGTTAAATGCGAACAGCATATGCTGTCCACCCTCAGCAATATCCAGCAGATTTGATTTGCTACAGCGAATCATGTCCGCTCGACCATTGTTAAATGTAGCTCAAAATAAGGATATGGGGGATGGCTTAAAAAAGTACAAAGCAAACTGAATACCTGCTGGATTTCAATTGTTTGACTCAATGGGACTATATACCCTTTTTGCATAATTGATTTTTGTTTGGGTTTTTTTTGTTTTTGTTTTTGCTTTATTCACAGTGTCACTTCACTAACACCTAGATTACGAGTTTTGCGCTATACTGGGTGCGTAAGGAATGCAATAAAATGAGCGGTTTCGCACTTTCCATAGCGCTGCCATTACGAGTTACTGAAAAACCTTGTGCTGTGTGGTGCATTAAGCTCCATACCGCACAAAAGCCAAGGGCTGAGTTTAAATGCTCGTTCTCACTTTTCCCCATAGACATCAATGGGGGAAAGAAAGTTACATTTAAACATAACACCCTAACATAAACCCCTAGTCTAAACACCCCTAGTCCGCCGCTCCCCGACATCGCAGACACTAAATAAAGTGATTAACCTCTAATCCGCCACTCCCTGACATCGCCAACACTAAATAAAGGGATTAACCCCTAATACACTGCTCCCCGACATCACCGGCACTAAATATAGTGATTAACCCCTAATCCGCCGCTCCCCAACATTGCCGACACTAAATAAACCTATTAACCCCTAAACTGCCCGCCCCCCAAATCGCAACTAATAAACTAAACCTATTAACCCCTAAACTGCCTGCCCCTACATCGCAACTTATAAACTAAACCTATTAACCCCTAAACCGCCAGCCCACCACATCGCAAAGCACTAAACTATTAACCCCTAAACCCAACACCCCCTAACTTTAAATTAAAAGATACAATATAACTATCTTTAAATAAATAAAAACTTACCTGTGAAATAAAAAAAAACTAACATTAAACTATAAATTAACCTAACATAACTATTGTAATAAAATAAAATAAACTACAAATTAAAAAATCTAAATTACAAATTTAAAAAAACCTAATACTAAGAAAAAATTTTAAAAAATCTAAGATTACAAAAATAATAAACAAAATGATCAAAAATAAAAACAAATACACCTAATCTAATAGCCCTATAAAAATAAAAAAGCCCCCCAAATAAAAACACCCCCTTGTGGTTATCTATTAATTTAAAATATCTTTACTTTCTACTAAATTTAATATACTAAATCTCTATGGTGGTACCACTAAAACCAACACAGATAAATTGTGAAATAAACTCTGAGAGGCCCTCCATTATTTGTCAAACAGTTTATTTAGGAATCAATATATGTTAATAATAAGATAAATATTTACAGGTATATATATATATATAAATCTACTTTACAGATACAGTCCACATTTTAAGATACAGGGCAACTTTACTACACACTAACCCCAATTTGTTCAATACTGCTAAAATAATCATAGGAATGTACTTAGCCATATTTCTTGAGAGTTTCAGCCATCTTTACAGCATGCCCAGGATACAAAAGAGAGACAGAGGCTCTGGTGTTACAGTATTTTATAACCCAATTCAAAAGGGAGTGGCTTATCAAATGTCACTCAAAAAGACCATTGGGTGTGTCTTTCTAGACAGACACTAGACAAAAGAACTACTTGAATAAACCAGCTATGTGAATTGCCAGTTATAAAATCTGTGAGCTATATTCCAATATCCCTGTGATAAAAATGTCACCACATTCCCTCACTTTTTCTTCTCCTATGTTGCCCCGTTTTCTAGTTATCCCCACTAGTACAGAAGAACACAGTGGGAGCGAAAACCTTACAGGAGAAATTCTCCCACCATCCCTTCGGAATCATTCCCTCGGCGATATGAGCTCTTCTGTACTTTCCTAGGACTGTCAATTCCTAATCTAACTTTATACAATTCATTAGAAAAATTCATTTAAAATTATACATAGAAACACAAAATCCTATGCTAAACCCCATTAGCAACATTTATACAATGGTCTTAAATATTGGGAAAAGTTCATGTATGAGTGTGTGAGTGTGGGTACACTAGATGGGTATGCATGTAGTAAAATCTTTAGTGTGAATTGTGCCTGTAAAACAAAAGTTATAATGGTTCACTGAAGTTCTTTGTTGTCATCTTTTGGCATCTGGTCCTTGCTTTTGGCATCTGGTCCTTGCTTTTGCTTTACCAAATCTCTCTCTTTGAACCACTTTGTTTTTTCCAAGACCCTCAAAGGAATGAAAAAAAGATTAAAACCAGGCATAAATTTACTTCACACTACAACACTCCATCTGCAGTAGAAACCACATTCACAGTTATTAACTTCAAGTTGGAAAGTGCCTCTGTTATTGCATCATCCCACTCGCACCCTTACTTAACTTATGTTGCTTGATTTATATGATTATTTACCCCTTTATGCTATATATATATAATTATGTTGGCCTAATGCACCATTTTACATCTCCATTGTGATACATTATACTTATTTAATTTGCCCAACGCCACCATCATAGCTTCATGGTAAAATCAGTTCTGAAGACACCTGAAAAACTACAATCTATAATATGTGTTATTGGGGAAAAACTGGAAGGAAAGGTGAGAAGCCTTCTATCTTCATTGGTTTTCTTCCTGCAAGATAAGACTTCAAACAGTTTACATAGAAATGGTATTGCATGTGGCCTCCCAAAACTAATCACAATGGAGGTATCTGTTATTGTTTTGTTTTTTTTTAGAAAGAGAATGCATCAATTAACTATACATTCTTAATATTGCCATTTAAAACTTAATAATGAAAAAAACACTTAAAATTATTAATTGAACTTAAAATTAAAGTACACATTACACGATAAAAATGTACTGCAAACAAATATGCTTATAAACAAAAATTAATGATTTAATTTGAGCCCTCCAGCTCTGTCAGTTGCTTCTTTAGAAACCCAATTTGATCTCTCATTCTCCTGTTTTTTTGTTTGAGTTCCCAATAACTTAAGTTGGCCTTATTGTTTATCTCATTTAACCTCAGCCTCCAATTTTCTCCTCTGTTAATATCACCATTTAAATTCCTGTCTCTCCAATTTTCTGTATTTGATGCTCTACTATTCTGATTTCCACAAACATTCCTTCTATTACCCCTCTCTAATTCCTGCCTGTGAATAGTCAGATTATTCTCCATTGACTGCTTCACTGCAGAATTTGCCTTAATGGTGTATGGGTGATAATTCCACCACTTCTCAGCTCTAGTGAGCACCATATGTAGGTTTGTGGAGTTTGGATCATACAGCTTTACAAACTCCTGACATTTTCTGGGGAGAGCTTCAAGTATCCTCTGTATGTGAGCTGGTGACCCCCAGACCATTTGGGTCTGTGGCTGGCGCAGCACACACCAGAATAAAACTCTTTTTGCTACTTCAAATGGCCCATCTAGTGGTCTCATGGTAATTTCACTAATCTCTTTTTCTAGACTAGTAAAATTGAAAAAGGTTTTAGCTATCCTGCCAGCCTGATCACATATACTTGAATTAAATCCTAATAACCTGTTGGCATAGGAGCCCATGGCATCTTGAAGCAATTCTGTCCATTCCGGCATGCTAATACCTAATTTTATGGCTTTTTCAGTTCCCTTGAGAAACCAATGTGAAAAGTTATTAAAGCTGTTTGTGGGGATTGTGCCCCACCATTTCTTAAAACTGTCTTTATCTGCTACAGTCATTGGCCTAGTCTGATTTGAAAAACCTGTAGGAACTTTCAGGTTATTAAAATTCTCAGAAATTATGACAGGGGCAATTGGAACAGAACTTGGGTTTTTAGTGGGGCCCATTTGCATTTTATCTTGTTTTACTACTTGTTTTGGCTCTTTCCTTTGTGGCAGTAAGTTATCACTATCTGCATTGTTCCCAGAAATATCACTAATTATTTTTTCTTTTTGTTCAATTTTCATCTGTAACTCAGTAATTTTGTTTGAGTATTCGTTACTGCTGTGTTCTGTTAATTTTAATTGACGTTGTAATTTACTGATCTGTATGGTGTTAGTTAAAGCAGAAAGCTTAATACAATCTCTGTCAGTCTGTGTGTTATCTACCTTTAATTTAAGGTCTTTATTTTGCTCTGTCAGGTCTCCAATTATTTTCGTTAATCCCTTTATTGTTGAAATCACTGCCTGCGCTATCATACATTTTCTTTTATTATTATTAATCTTTTTAAGAGTTAATACCTGTGTTAGTATATCTAAAACACTTTCACACTTGTTGTTCTTAGCTTCTGGGATGAGGAATGGACCATTATATTTATGAATGTAATTGTTAAAGTAATCACAGATTTCCTGTGAAATATAGTTTTTTCCAGACATTTTTAACAGATAGCCGTTAGAACTAAAATAAAAAAAATATCAATATATATTATATACTAGAATAGTGTGTCTCTCACAGCATAGTTTGCCAGACTATTTTACCTGCCCCAAATGCAAGGAATTATCATATCTATAGGGCAATACCAGACTAAACACAAATTAAGCAGAACAAAATTAAAAAATTAAATATTGTTCTCTTTTAAAAGGTGTAAACCATCAATAATACTAACCTAAATAAAATAAATGAACAAAGCAAAGCAAGGAATCATTTTTACTGATATTTTCCCAAATTGAGGAAAAATTATAAAAATATATTAAGTACAGGAAGATTCTATAGAACTTCTGAAATGCTAATTTCTACTGTAGTTTTGGTTCCAGCATCTGCTCCAAACACAGAAAATGCACATTTTTAACTTTTTGTTACTCAAACAAAGGTTAGACATTGTAAAAAAAACCTAATTAAAAGCTGACTGCAATGTAACAATACCCACAAAAGGGCTGGAACCAAAAATGCTAATTTTAACTGTATCTTTGGTTTCAGCCTCTGCTCCAAACACAGGATATATAAAACAGTAAACAAGAAGCGTCTACCAATGGTTGTTTAAAATGCAATTTTTTATTTATTTACTTTTTAACTTTGTTACCCAAACAAAGGTTACACACCTTTGTATTCAATAAAAACTTAATTTAAAAAAAACTCTGAACCATCTGCTCACAAATATTTTAACAATGTAATAAGAATTAAGAAAAACAAAGGAAATTGAAAAAGAGAGGGAAAAATAAAATATAAAGACATTAGAAAGTCTTAAATAATTTTTAACTTCTACTTAAGCTTTTACATATACCCCAAGAGTTAAGCTATTTGTTTTCAAACACAGTTTCAAAAAATAAATAATGAAATAGATTATTAGAGTTTGTTATGCTTCAAACTGCTGATGGCTTAGCATATTCCCCAAGTTAAACAGTAATTTCTTAACTTTAAATTATACACAATTTCCCATACAATTCAGAATGAAATTTATGTATAGGGCAAGCTACAGCTCTGGGTGTAACACATTCACAGAAATTAATCCTTTGTAAAAAATAATAATAAAAAAAAATGACTATCTTTATAAAATGTACATTATCTTCCATTTATAAAGGAGCAGAAGTCAATCACTTTAACCTGACTATGGCAACTATTACATATTTTTACAGAATTATTTTACTCTCAATGAAAAAACTGGCTCAACAATAAAAAGTATCCAGTTTTCAAAAAACAAGAAAAATACAAGAGTTAAAGGGACAGTCTAGTATAAATTTTTATCAACTTCCCAATTTACTTCCATCATCAAACTTGCTTTTTTTTCTCTTGGTATTCTAAGTTTAAGCCAAACATAGGTAGGCTCATATGATAATTCCTAAGCCTTTTAGGGTTGCCTCTTATCACATGCTTCTTTTTATTTTTAAATCTCTTTTCAACACAAAGAGACAGAAAGTACACATGGGCCATATAGATAACACTGTGGGGGTTATTTAAGATTTAGCAAGCTACAAACAGGCCTGCTGAAACCAACCATTATGTGCTTCCCTCATGTAACTCTATGCAAATGCAAATTTATACAGACCAGAAATACAGGTTTTTTAAAGCCATGCTTTTCTTGAGAAACATACAACAGGCCTTCTAAAAACCAACCACTATTTGCGCTTTTTAAATAAAGTACTAAATATAAAAACTTTGCTATAAAACACCAAAGCTACATTTACTGCAGTTAAATTTAAAATAAATCAACATTCATTTGATTCCTGCAAAACTAAATGGCATATGGATTTGTCTACAACTTCATGGTCGCCAAAATGTGGTTATCTATTAATTTAAAATATCTTTACTTTCTACTAAATTTAATATACTAAATCTCTATGGTGGTACCACTAAAACCAACACAGATAAATTGTGAAATAAACTCTGAGAGGCCCTCCATTATTTGTCAAACAGTTTATTTAGGAATCAATATATGTTAATAATAAGATAAATATTTACAGGTATATATATATAAATCTATTTTACAGATACAGTCCACATTTTAAGATACAGGGCAACTTTACTACACACTAACCCCAATTTGTTCAATACTGCTAAAATAATCATAGGAATGTACTTAGCCATATTTCTTGAGAGTTTCAGCCATCTTTACAGCATGCCCAGGATACAAAAGAGAGACAGAGGCTCCGGTGTTACAGTATTTTATAACCCAATTCAAAAGGGAGTGGCTTATCAAATGTCACTCAAAAAGACCATTGGGTGTGTCTTTCTAGACAGACACTAGACAAAAGAACTACTTGAATAAACCAGCTATGTGAATTGCCCGTTATAAAATCTGTGAGCTATATTCCAATATCCCTGTGATAAAAATGTCACCACACCCCTAACCTACAATAAACTACAAATAGCCCTTAAAAGGGCCTTTTGAAGGGCATTGTCCTAAGTTAAACAGCTCTTTTACCTAGAACAAAAAATACAAAGTCCCCCCAACAGTAAAACCCCCCACCCAACCAACCCCCCAAAATAAAAAAAACTAAGTCTAAAAAAATCCTAAGCTAGCCATTGCCCCTAAAGGGGCATTTGTATGGGCATTGAGCTCTTTTACGCTGCCCTTAAAAGTGCATTCAACTCTTTTACACTGTCCTTAAAAGGGCATTTAGCTTTTTTTAAAAATGAACACTAACCCCATAAAATCTACTCACGTTTCCTGAAGTCCGGTTATCCATTCTCATCCAGGCGGCGAGAAGGCTTCATCCAGTCGGCGACACCTTCATCCATCTCAGGGAAGTCTTCTATCTTCATCCCAGCAGCGCGGAGCAAAGCTATCCTAGACGGCGATGACATCCTGGGCAGAACGTTCTCTTCATACCATCACTGCTGTACACTGAGATTGAATGCAAGGTACCCGTTTCAAAATGGCGTACCTTGCATTCCTATTGGCTTATTTTATTCTTCAAATTCAAATCAGCCAATAGGATGAGAGCTTCAGAAATCCTATTGGCTGTTCAAAACAGCCTATAGGATGAGAGCTACTGAAATCCTATTGGCTGATTTGAACAGCCAATAGGATTTCAGAAGCTCTCATCCTATTGGCTGATTTGAATTTGAAGAATCAAATCAGCCAATATGAATGCAAGGTACGCATTTTGAAACGGGCACTTCCATTCAACTTCAGTATACGGCAGTGATTGTATGAAGAGGACGCTCTGCGCAAGATGTCATCGCTTTTGAGGATAACTCTGCTCCGTGCCGCCGGGAAGAAGATAGAAGATATCCCCAAGATGGAAGAAGGTGTCGCCATCTGGATGAAGACTTCTAACTGCTTGGATGAGGATGGATGACCGGACTTCAGGAACCGTGAGTAGATTTTATGGGGTTAGTGTTAAGTTTTTTTTTGGGGTGGTTTTTTTTTAAATTAGGGTTTTTTGGGCACTGTAAAAGAGCTGAATGCCCTTTTAAGTGCAATGCCCATACAAATGCCCCTTAAGGGGTAATGGGTAGCTTAGGTTTTATTTAGACTTAGTTTTTTTATTTTGGGTGGTTGGTTGGGTGGTGGGTTTTACTGTTGGGGGTACTTTGTAGTTGTGTGTTAGTGTACTTTGTAACATTTTAGTTATGAGTTTTGTGAAACTTTTTATTTCGCAAAATCCATAACTACTGGTTTCAGATGGCAGATTGGCTTGTGTCGGTATAGGCTGTAACACAAGCATTTTAGCCGGACCACACAACCTGTAATACAGCGCTATTGAAAATCCTGCATTTAAACGTCATTTGGCCAATTTTTCAGCGGTAATAGCGTACCACAACACTTGTAATCTAGCCGTTTGTTATTTACTTGAAGGGGTTATGGGACATAAATATTTGCTTAGTTTTGTGGCTGCACTAGGATCTCAGATTTTTAATGTCTACCAGAAGTTTTCTAAAACATGCTAACTCTTTCTGTATTTCTAAAATTGAGTGAGTAGGGGAAGAGATTGTCATCAGACATCATCGGTAAAAATTACCATTTTTTTGTCAATTCACCCACCTTGATACAGCTACAAAAATAGTAATGGAGAAAGTAGACACCCTTTTAAACCTCCATTATGTGACGGAATAGGATCAATATCCATGTGTGCTGTAGAGTTTGAGTACAAGGGGAATATTATTTTGCTAAATATTTCTGGTATGCCAAAATGAGAAAAGGTTCTAGGAATGTTCAATCTAGCCTATTAAAATTATTTTGTTTTTTTTTTTTATAGATTTTTAAAACTTTAAAGGGACAGTAAACACAAAAATTGTTATTGTTTAAAAAGATAGATAATGTCTTTACTACTCATTCCCCATCTTTGCACAACCAACAGTGCTATATTAACATACTTTATAACCTTTAAACCTCTACATTTCTGCCTGTTTCTAAGTCCCTAAAGACAGCCCCACGATCACATGCTTTTGTATTTGCTTTTCACATCAGGGGAAGCTAGTTCATGTGAGCCATATAGATAACATTGTGCTGACGCCTGTGGATTCTAACAACACAGCACTAATTGGCTTAAATGCAAGTCAATAGATAAAGTCATGTGATCAGGGGCACTCAGAAGATTCTAAGAAACAAGGTAATCGCAGAGGTAAAATATGTATTAATATAACCATGTTTTCTTTGCAAAACTGGGGAATGGGTAATAAAGGGATTATCTATCTTTTAAAACAATGTAAAAAAAAATGAGTTGACTGTCCCATTAATTAATTGAGCAGGTAGCACTTGTATCTGTTTGGTGATGTTGCTTCAAAATGTCATCCGGTATGGCAGGTAGTAATTTCACTGTGTTTTGTGTATGTGTAAAACCAGAGTTATATTAGAAAAGAGTTGGGGCACTTGGTAATAATTTGGGAAGTGCTGTCTGGAAGTTTAACAAGTATGCGCTACATTACAAGTGGAGAGCAAAATTTAGCGCTATTGAAGTAAATGTAATGTAAAGCATTGGAAATTGGGATTGTGATCAGAACAAAGAGGACGAGCACCTGTTTTATAAAGGGCTATTTAAACAAAAAACTAAAGTGCATTCGATAAACAATGAAAATTGTTGAAAATGACATCAAAAAGGGCCTATTTGCAGCCATTAACATTCTGATAATTATCATACAATATATTGTGATTACCTCCTATGTTTTTTGAAAAATTCAACTAATGGATGGAGAAAAGAATAAAAAGAGAAGTATGCTTATTGCTTAAATGTTTGAAGACTCAATAGGAAAAGGAAACATTACCATGGCAACAATAAAATTGAAATATGGAGCTCAGTCAAAGTTTATAAAAGTAAGAGTGGCAGTAGAAATTGAGCTGCAAAGTTTGAAGGAGCAATGTATTATTACTCAAGATCATTGTGGTGATTGGGTTTTGTAAACTCTACCAATAATTAAAAACAAAATGGAGTAATAGGATTGTGAAGAGACTTCCAGATAGTTCTGGATTTGCAATGGTTGATAAATATTCACTGCCACAAATGGAATATAAATGTTTGCAACATTGGCAGGAGGGAAAAAGTTTTCTAAACTGGAATTGAATAATGTGTATTTGCAAATGAAAGTCCAACTTTATGTATGAATACTCATAAATGATTTTCCAATATAACAATATTTGTTGAAACACCTGTGGTATAGATGAATTATTAACACATTTCACCCAGGACTTATTGATAACAGGGAGAAATGACGTGAAACATAAATAGAAAGTTTATTGCAAAGGTATTGCAACTTATAGATTATGGTCTACCAATAAATATAAAAAAAATTGAACTCTTGAAAGATCACTGTGCACACAGAATATTTGTTTTTTGTGATTTAAAGCAACCACAAGTACATGTGACGCATCACCATATGGCTTAGGGGCAGTATTTATAACACACTGTTCTTAATTTAATGGAGTAGATAGCTCCATCACATTTCATTCATGACTGCTAACAGCTGCAGAGAAAAAAATACTTGCAAATTTACTAGATGACCATGGTTATAGTTTGTTATAAAGAATGTCATCACTGTCTATGGAACAGACTTTAATTTAAATCACAAACCATTGCTGAATATTTTTAATCTGAAAAAAGGTGTTTTGAAGACAACAGCATCATGTCTGCAGCACTACTCAATAGTATATTATTACTGTATTAAATAGAGGTCATATGATAAACATGCAAATGTCATTGCTATGTCAAGGTTACCAGTAACTAAGGAGAAAGGAAATAAACAACCTCATGTGTCTTCTATTGCAGAAGAAACAGATACCTAAGATTACAAATTTTGAGCTATAGAGGGTGCGAAACGAATGCAATAAAAGTTGTGTTATTTCACCCTAAATATCGCTGCCTTTACGAGTTTGGAAAAGCTGCCTTGTACGTGCAATATGGTGGTGATGAGCTCCATACCACACAAAATACAAGCGCTGCTTTGATGTGCTTGTGCACGCTCTCCCCATAGACGTCAATGGGGAGAAAGTGTTAGAAAAAAACCTAACACCTGCGATCGAGAAATGAAAAGCTCCGTAACGCAACCCCATCTATGGGGAAAAAAAGTTATGTTTAAACCTAACACCCTAACATAAACCCCACATCTAAACACCCCTAATCTGCTGCCCCGACATCGCCGACACCTACAAAAACTTATTAACCCCTAATCTGCTGCCCCCGACATCACCGACACCTACATAAACGTATTAACCCCTAATCTGCCACCCCTTAGGGGTTAATAGATTTATTTCGGTGGAGGTGATGTCATCACCTCCACCGAAATAAATCTATTAACCCCTAAAGTGCCGCTCCCGATATCGCCGCCACTATAATAAAGTTATTAACCCCTATTGCCCCGCACCCCAACATTGCCCACACTATAATAAAGATATTAACCCCTATTCTGCCGCTCCCCGAAGTCGCAGCCACTAAATAAAGTTATTAATCCCTAAACCTCTGGCCTCCCACATCACTGCCACTAAATAAACCTATTAACCCCTAAACCGACAGCACCCGACATCGCAAAAAAACGAAATGAAACTATTAACCCCTAAACCTAACAACCCCCTAACTTTAAAGGGACACTGAACCCAAAAAAAATATTTCATGATTCAGATAGAGCATTCGATTTTAAGCAACATTCTAATTTACTCCTATTATCAATTTTTCTTCGTTCTCTTGCTATCTTTATTTGAAAAATAATATATACTAATAAATATTAATATATACTAAAATTAAAATTTCAGGGGGAAAAGCTGATTTCTTTAGGGCAATGCCCTACAAAAGGCCCTTTTAATGGCTATTGGTAGTTTATTGGTAGTTTATTGTAGTCTAGGGTTTTTTTTATTTTGGGGGGGCTTTTTATTTTTATAGGGCTATTAGATAATTGTTTTTATTATGGATAATTTTGTTTGTTATTTGTTTGTTATTTTTCGTAATTTAGTATTTTTTTATTTTTTGTAATATAGTATTTTTTTATTTTTTGTAATTTAGTATTTTTTGTAACTGTAGATTTAATTTTTTTTAGTAGTGTTAGTTTTTTTAATGAGTAATTTAATTTATTTAATTGATAGTTATTTTAATTTTAGTATAATAGTAATGTTAGTTTAATTTATAGTTTAAACTTAGGTTTTTTTAATTTCATTTTCATTTTAATTTGTTAGGATTAGGGGTTAATAGTTTAATTTATTTTTTTGCGATGTAAGGAGCTGTCGGTTTAGGGGTTAATAGGTTAATTTAGTTTCAGAGATGTGGGAGGCCAGAGGTTTAGGGGTTAATAACTTTATTTATTGGTGGCGATGTCGGGAAGTGGCGGAATAGGGGTTAATATCTTTATTATAGTGTAGGCGATGTTGAGGTGCTGGGGTATAGGGGTTAATAACTTTATTATAGTGGCGGCGATGTCGGGGAGCGGCGGAATAGGGGTTAATAAATGTTATTAGTGACAGAGATGTCGGGAGTGGCAGATTAGGGGTTAATAAGTTTATTATAGTGTTTGCGATGCAGGAGGGCCTCAGTTTAGGGGTTAATAGGTAGTTTATGGATGTTAGTGTACTCTGTAACAGTTTAGTTATGAGTTTTGTGTAACAGTTTTGTTAACCTTTAACTTGCATATGTGGATGAAGCAGCGAATGGTGTTGACTGACAAAGATTTACCAAAGTATTCCAGAGCCCATGTCAGGATATTCATTACAGACTTATGACGGTTTTTGAGACAGTGGCATCTGAGGGATCAGAAATCACGCACATTCAGAAGTGGTTTTTGGCACTGCCGTTTACAAACCGAGATTTGATTCTTTTAATCTTTTAATTATATTGTGATTGTGAAAGGTGAAATGCCCAAAATCCTACTGATTTGTCTTTGGGGAATGTTGTTCTCAAAGTGTTGGATTATTCGCTGACGTTGGCAGATTAGCGAGCCTCAACCCATCCTTGCTCTTGAAGGACTAGGCCTTTTTTGGAGGCTCCTTATATACTATGATTACATGATTGCCTCACCTATTTCACGTCACCTTCTTATTTAAATTCGTCACATCGCTATTAGTCCTAAATTTCCCCAGTTCCAACTTTTTTGGAACATGTTGCAGTCATCAGATTTAAAATGGGCGTATATTTTCAAAAATACATTAAATACACAAAGTAAAACATAAAATAATGTGTTAATGATGTGTTTTCAATATAGTACAGGGTGAATTGAATATTCAAATGACTCTTCGATTTTTTTTTGCATTTTTCATACTGTCCCAATTTTCGGTTACATTTTAAATTAAATATATATATATTTTTTGGAGTTGGGTTGTATATGTTTAAAACATGCATATACAAAACAGAGGGTATTGGCGCACATCCACTTGCTAATAAACAACACATTTTTAAAAGCTGCAAAATATTGCCTGCACAAATCAACTATGCTTTTATATTAAAATTAGGATCTTAGTCAGAGGTGTAACTAGAAACCACAGGCCTTAGGTGCAAGAATCTAAGAAGGCCACCACCCACCCACCCCCCATCCCCCCAAAAAAATGTGGATTTGAAATATATCTTCTTTTTTTATTACCATTTAACACAGAAAAAAAATGTGAATCAGATTACGTCTGCAAAAGGAGGTACCCTGTGCCCACAGTCTGTGAGATGGTCTGACCCCCTGTTACTGTATATAGTGACACTGTTTAACCCACCAGTACTGTATATAGTGAGTCAGTGACACAGTCTGTAATCTGTCGGTGAGATGGCTGGCCTGACCCTACCCCCCCCAAGTACTTTATAAAGTGACCACAGTAGTCTGTGACATGGTCCAGCCCCCCGTACTGTATATAGTGGTACTGTATAGTGACACTGTTTACTTCTGCCCCCCCATGCTGTAGTAACAAGGTCTGTAATTTGCTGGTTCCACAAACATACACACACACGTAAATACATGCATAAATACACACATGGGTAAAACAGAAACACTAACCCCTGTAGTCGGAGACAGAGACACTAGTGAAGCATCACGTCACACTCACATGATATCAGTGCAGGCAGTGGCAGGTCAACATTTTTTATTGAAAAAAAAATTATATATTTTTTTTTAAGCTGGGCCCCTACCCTCGGGGGCCTGGTCACAGTTGTGATCTCTGCACCCCCTGTAGTTCCGTCCCTGATCTTATTCACACAATATGGCCATATTCTGCTTAGCCAGTCACCAACTTAGAAAGTGTCCCAATGTTGACTGGTCCTAACACTACAGTACTTTGCCTTTATGGACTGAATCATTCCTGCTTTTTCTCTTTATAATATAATGGGACTCCAAACAGCAAAAAGTTATGCAAAAAACAGGCGAGTCTCCAGGCACAGTAGTATAATAAAAGTTATTAGCTTTATTGGAAACCAAGAAAAACAAGTTTAAAACAAAATGAGCATAAAAGCAATAAGCTGGACTGTCTGTTTGGAGACATATTTTTACCGGGCTTGAATCTCGGCACTCAGGTGATCAGGTGGTGTATGGGGCTACGATGGAGTAGGAGGGAATCCCATTGGCGTAGGAGACGACTCACGTCACAGACCAGAAGTGTCCGACATCGCTCAGTCACAGCGTGCAAACAAGCTAGCACTACGGAGGAATTGGAGCGGTCTACCTAACAGATGGATGTTGCGGCTTAGGACAACAACCTCTATGAGTGAGGTGTTTGCGGTCCAGGAGAAAGGCAGGATTTTAAGGGCTTCCGGTGAAGAGCTCAAGCAGCAAGTGTGGTGAGTTATACATCACTCCGGTGTCAAGCCGACTTATATCTGCCATACTGTAGACCAAGTTTTCTTTGTTTGTCCCTATGAGCAACCCACATTGTTCCCAAACAGTTTGCCCGCTAACAGCTTTTTCAAGCCAATCTGACAGGACTCATTTCCCTCCTCATACACCACACACCTTGAGCTACACTAGGAAGAGTTATCTGCCTAAATCCAAATATAATGGGACTCCCTGGCTTTATATACACAATTCCATTACACTGTCATGAGTACTCCTGAGCTTGGGTGGGGTGCTTTAACCAATGGAAGATGTTGAGTCTCCCTTTTTTTAAATACAAATCCACAAAGTTTGGTTTACTACACCTTGAAAAAAGTTTATTTACATCTTTAGGAGTGCTGTCAATGTGACCGAATATTTACACAAAACAGGTGCTATTGGCACACATCCACTTGCAAATAAACAACACATTTTTGAATGCTGCAAAAATTACCTGCAAAAAACATCTATGCTTTTATATTAAAATTGGGATCTTAGTCACACAATTTGGCCATATTCTGCTTACCAGACACCAACTTACAAGGTGTTCCAATGTACATACATATACATACAAATAGAAACACACACATATACAACAATTCCCTGTCCAACAATTTGTCATATACCATATCCCTTTAAATCACTGTTGATTTTTTTTCCAGTAATAGGATTGCGATAAAGCACCACGTGCTATCAATTGCGCTCCACTTGTAATCTAACCCCTAATGTATAATATCAGTATTTTCATTCATTCATGTGCATATGTTTATTATATTTAGCAATATTATGATGCATGCATTTGCAAAATCCAGAAATTATCATAACTTTTTTTTTCGTTTGTTTGTTACTATAGCTATGTATATTTTTTTTATTTTTTTATTTTTTTGCTGTACAGAATTTAATGTAATAAAAAAACAAATGAATAATGCTTTGATGCTTGCCTGGACTGCAGTCATTTTTCATTGTTTCAACATTTCATTGAAATGTTAGCAGTGCTATAAAGAGCACTAGTTATGTGGCATAGTGCTAAAATCTCTAGCTGCTATAGTAGGGTTATTAAAGTTGCTGGAATGTTATTCTCTGTGACAAATGCTGCGTGTTGGAAACTCCATCAATCCTTTTACAAGCTTTACCTGGCTACATTTTTGTTGTGTATGCTGTAAAGTAAGATTGATATAAGTGGGAATCTATAATAACTTTGTTCCTTCACTGCTTATTCACTTCTTGACTTCTGATTTTAGGTCCCCTGGAATCCAGACCTCCCAAATGCATCTTACGTACAAAAAGAAAAACAGAGAAAGATTGATGAAGCAGATCCTCTCAGTCCAGTAGAATCTGAAGAAAAGGTGAAACTTCTTACACAAGTATGCAGTAAAATCGATTTTTCTTTAAATTCCAATATAAACACGTTACAGGTTGTAATTTATTTTGTGATAAGTTAAATAGTCTAGTTATGTGTTATTAGAACAAAATTGAACTTTCATGATTCAGTTAGTATATGCGGTTTAAAAAAATAAATAAAAAATATCTAATTTGTCTTTTTTGTGTATTCTATATACATTTTCCCATATATTATAGTCTTGATTAGACAATATAAAGTTGTACCTATAAATCATGTATTCTACAATAACTTATTTAGTAGAAAACTCAAGATGAGGAAAAGTACTTCAACTATACAGTTTCGTGTAAATATATTGCAGTATATTTGTAATAATGTAACATCTTTTAATTAGACTAAAATTCTATAATTAGGGCATAAATCTGTAATACTGCCCAGTGGGAAAACAAAAATAATCAAATGAATGAGTAAATTCTCATATCTAATAAATTAACATTTGGTCCTTATTATGTGTCAGATTTGGTTTCTTTCTACTTGTTTGGGTCATACCAATACAATCAAAAGAAATAAACATGAGAATGCCTAAACATTTGTAATTGCAACAATTTTCTGGGTGAAGTGGTGCATTATCTGACAGAAATTCAGTGGTGCCAATATTTTTGGCCATGACTGTATATATACAAATATATATATATTAGAATATTGTAGTATATCTAGTATATCTATAATAATTATTAATAATTAATATTTTTCAATATTTTTTATTTAACAAATACATACTGTAATGCACTCTAGTAAAATGCACGCATAAACCTAACAGGAGTACAATAATTATTTATTTATGCCAAGTTATTTTAATGCGCATTATGTATGTATTTATTAAATATAAAATATTGAAAAATATTAATGTAAATAATTATTAAATAATTATTATTAATTTATTATTGTACTAAAAAAATCTAAATAATCTATATCATATATATAGTTTTCAGTATCTATACTAATTATTAATAATAATTATTAATATTTTTCATGTTTAATATTTAATATTTATATATGCGCCTTAAGATAACATTTTTTTTTTACTGTGCGCTAACCCAACACCATGTTAGATCTAAAGTACAAGGCCCCAAGCGTATTACGCATTTTTTATATTCCAATGTTCCGCACATAGAATTGTTTTAAATTCTATTATTAAAATTATATATCTATACCTATATATCTATAGAGATAAAAATACAGGTATTGCTATATATATATATATATATATATATATATATATATATATATATATATATATATATATATACAGTGGGGCAAAAAAGTATTTAATCAGCCAACAATTGTGCAAGTTCTCCCACTTAAGAAGATGAGAGAGGCCTGTCATTTTCATCTTAGGTATACCTCAACTATGAGAGACAAAATGTGGAAACAAATCCAGACAATCACATTGTCTGATTTGGAAATAATTTATTTGCATATTATGGTGGAAAATAAGTATTTGGTCACCTACAAATAAGCAAGATTTCTGGCTCTCACATACCTGTATCTTCTTCTCTAAGAGGCTCCTCTGTCCTCCACACATTACCTGTATTAATGGCACCTGTTTGAACTTGTTATCAGTATAAAAGACACCTGTCCACAACCTCAAACAGTCACACTCCAAACTCCACTATGTTGAAGACCAAAGAGCTGTCGAAGGACACCAGAAACAAAATTGTAGACCTGCACCAGGCTGGGAAGACTGAATCTGCAATAGGCAAGCAGCTTGGTGTGAATAAATCAACTGTGGGAGCAATAATTAGAAAATGGAAGACATACAAGACCACTGATAATCTCCCTCGATCTGGGGCTCCACGCAAGATCTCACCCCGTGGGATCAAAATGATCACAAGAACGGTGAGCAAACATCCCAGAACCACACGGGGGGACCTAGTGAATGACCTGCGGAGAGCTGGGACCAACGTAACAAAGGCTATCATCAGTAACACACTACGCCGCCAGGGACTCAGATCCTGCAGTGCCAGACGTGTCCCCCTGCTTAAGCCAGTACATGTCCGGGTCCGTCTGAAGTATGCTAGAGAGCATTTGGATGATCCAGAAGTGGATTGGGAGAATGTCATATGGTCAGATGAAACCAAAGTAGAACTGTTTGGTAGAAACACAACTCATCGTGTTTGGAGGAGAGAGAATGCTGAGTTGCAACCAAAGAACACCATACCTACTGTGAAGCATGGGGGTGGCAACATCATGCTTTGGGGCTGTTTCTCTGCAAAGGGAACAGGACAACTGACCCGTGTACATGAAAGAATGAATGGGGCCATGTATCGTGAGATTTTGAGTGCAAACCTCCTTCCATCAGCAAGGGCATTGAAGATGAAATGTGGCTGGGTCTTTCAGCATGACAATGATCCCAAACACACCGCCCGGGCAACGAAGGAGTGGCTTTGTAAGAATTATTTCAAGGTCCTGTAATGATCCCAAACACACCGCCCGGGCAACGAAGGAGTGGCTTCGTAAGAATTATTTCAAGGTCCTGGAGTGGTCTAGCCAGGCAGTCTCCAGATCTCAACCCCATAGAAAACCTTTGGAGGGAGTTGAAATTCTGTGTTGCCCAGCGACAGCCCCAAAACATTACTGCTCTAGAGGAGTTCTGCATGCAGGAATGGGTCAACATACCAGCAACAGTGTGTGACAACCTTGTGAAGACTTACAGAAAACGTTTCACCTCTGTCATTGCCAACAAAGGATATATAACAAAGTATTGAGATGAACTTTTAATATTGACCAAATACTTATTTTCCACCATAATTTGCAAATAAATTCTTTCCAAATCAGACAATGTGATTGTCTGGATTTGTTTCCACATTTTGTCTCTCATAGTTGAGGTATACCTATGATGAAAATTACAGGCCTCTCTCATCTTCTTAAGTGGGAGAACTTGCACAATTGGTGGCTGACTAAATACTTTTTTGCCCCACTGTATATATATATATATATATATATATATATATATATATATATATATATTTATTTATTTAAAATAAAAATAGCATTGTCCTGTATGTGAAGAACATTGGAATTTGAAAAATTTACAGTAAATGTACAGTAAAACACATTATTAAATACTATTATAGAATTATTATTAAGCCACCAATCAGCAAGCGCTACCCATGTTCTGAACCAAACATTGGCCAGCTCCTAAGCTTACATTCCTGCTTTTCAAATAAAGATACCAAGAGAATGAAGAAAAAATGATAATAGGAGTAAATTAGAAAGTTACTTAAAATTGCATGCTTTATCTGAATCATGAAAGAAACAATGTGGGTTTCATTTCCCTTTAAGACTTCTAAAAACTTATATCAGAGAAAACAGATAAAGACAAGATCTCTGTTTACTACTTATAGCAACAACTGCATGCCAATGTCTGGACATGTTCTCTGTGAGGGCTCTTAATGAAGATAAATTACAAAGACCTAAAAAATAAATTAATAAAGTCATAAAATTACTAATAGAAGAAATGTCCCAGGCAAGCTAGAATAGCAAAAATCCACAAAAATATGCCAAGGAGGAAAATCCTCTAATAGCAAAAAGAAAATATAGCAGCAGCACTTGATAAAAAGGGATAAGAAGAAAATCTGTTGCAGGAAATGAACAAACAATTATTTGCTACTTATGCTGGACATGTGCTCTACCTATGCAGCATGCCTTCTTTTATGTTTTTAAAGCATTGCTCTGACACAGTGCAGCCATCACTGCTACAGTCCCTAGGACACAATCACCAAGAAATGGATTTGCATTTTGCCTGCATAACAAGACCATCAGGTGTCATACAGCCCAGATGGTGGCCAAGGGACGACTGGAATCTTGTGATAGTAAGCATGCAGTGGAGGCTCCTCTATAGGGGCAGCGCCCACCATCCATTTTTGGGCAAATTATATTCTATTTTTTATTATTATTATGTTTTTATTCTAAGGTGGGGCAGTTAGATTACTATTTTCTTTTATGAGGGGCATGGGGTTGACAGTTGGCTTAAAATAATAATCATAAAAATAAGCCTATACTAATAAAAAAAAATTGTTAAATACATGGGCGTTTTTTAAATATGCCCTGTCTGAGAGCACTTTCCACATGCCCAGTCTGCTGCATAAGATGTTTTTTGACGGCACCAATTATCTTTCCATCAAACTGTTTAGGCACAGGCGTCCTAAAACAGCTTCTAATCTCCTATTAGCCAGGCTGACAACATGATGGGCGATGTTACATATCACAGACCCGGTTCTGTTGCGAACACTGACATTTACTAATGGCGCCCTGCTCACAGGACACGCCAATGAGACTGGAGCCTTGCATCAACTACACACTGCGTTTCCTCACAGAAGTACCAGTTCAACAAGGCATCAATGTGTTGCTGTAATCCATGGTTATTAATACAGGGAAGATCCTTGTATGAATAACCATGGATTACAGCAACACATTGATGCCTTGTTGAATCAATACTTCCATACCGGCATATTGTTTATTTGGCAGTTTCAATTGCCATCCTGTGAGAGATCCCTGGTTAGTGGCATGGTGTATCAAGCAGGAGCGGTCTCTTCATAAGTATCACAGTCTGCACACTAAGCCACAGTTTGAGCCAGGATATCGAGTGCTTTCCTCAGCAGCTGTACCTGGTAAACGCAGTTCTCACTGCACCGCATGATGGCGGGATGCAACCCTCACTGTGTGTGAACATGCAGCTTGGCCAGGTACCAGGCAGTACTACGTTCCCTCAGTGTACTGTAGAGCACTAGGTAGTTTCAGAGGTAGAAACAGCCGTAATGGAGGTAAATGTTTCGAATTTCAGATCGGATGTATAAATGTTCTTATTGCTGGGGGGATGATAGCAGCTGTGTTGGGATGCCAAGCCAAGGATACCTTTCTGGACACTTCTTCCAGCTGATTCAAGTTACTTGACAAAACCGGAGTTGCTGTCACATGGACACTTACCTCCTTCCACGGTGCATATTTGTGTCTGTTCAAGTGAAGTTCCTGACACAAAAACGCACCACTGGCAGAAGGAGGTGAGTGTCTGTGTGACAGCAGCTTTGGTTTTAATAATGAAGTGTAAGCATTAATTGATAATGTGCTTGGAGTATAAGGAGTTTGCATTTCCATGCATGAATGATGACAAATCCGGGGCAGAGTGGCAGAGAGTGCATATTTTATTTGGGAGCTGTCTAGTTTCTTACTATTACAAATGTGAGTAGAGTTTAGGGACCAAGGGACCGTGTCTTTATCTAATTTAGTGAGAAAATAGAGTCTGGATGCGGTTATGTGTATCTAATTTAGTGAGAACATAGAGTCTGGATGCGGTTATGTGTTACAGAATAAACTTGTTAGATAACAGCAGTTAGTGTAATAGGAAGCCAGGGTACAAATTATCTTGTCCCTAATAATATACCTGTAAATGCTGTTACAAATAGGTAAAATAATTATGTATAAATGTCTATTTGTGTAGACACCACAAACCCTACCCCAAAATTACTCAAACCCTTCACTCACATTACTCTGTTAGGCTTAGTTTCATTAATGACTAATCAAGACCATTTTAATGTTGAGTAAAATGCCACCTAAAAGTGTGGAATGACCAATAGCAGGATAATGGGCTGTTGTGTTTGTTATAGGGACCGTAATGGATAGAGTTTGTGTTATAAATGAGTATAAAGAGAACCCATAGTTTAATAAAATGCTGAACAATTTCATGAGGTGATTTCTGACGCCCTTAACCCCCTCTCTATTCTTTAATAAATGTTCTTGATATATATATATATTTGAACCACCCCACCCCTCAAATGGCTCCACCCATTTGAATATATATCAGCCTTATCTGATCCTGCACTTCCTGCCCCTCCAGACAGATGCCACAGTTCAAAAAGTGACATGATCCATTACTGGGGACCGGAGCGGCAACCTGGGAACAACCTAAGGTGGGGGTTGTCCAAAACCCCCGGTTCCCGAGTGAGCTCCCCCTCAGCACAAACCCCCAAAAGAGCAGAGCTCTGGGGCAAAGGGCCTCTGGTGGGACTAAGGTTAAAGTTCAGTGGGGACCTCTAGCAAGCCCAGCCGGCAAGTGGCCCCATAAGCCTGGCAAGTTATGAAGGGGCAAAGCGGGCAGAGATCAGCTCATTCTGTGACAACGTGCAATCAGGGTAACAATAGAAGTGAAGCTGGTGGGGACATAATAATCCACAATATGGGAGGAGGTAGCCTTGGCAGCCTGGTATCCGTGACAGTGCTCACCCTTCAAAATCCGGCAGACCCGGCTAGATCCTGATGGAGTATATAAAGAGAGTGGTGTGTGTACACAACACACCATGCCCTTAGGGGCGCTTCCTCAGTTTCTACTTAGAATATGTTAAGATATTTATATATTTCAATACGTCTAGAAGATAAGTGGTCAATCAAGGGTATAAACTATCAACCTTGGCACAAATAGGTGACAACAAATGTGAAACAATGTTAAAATTAAATTTAAAATTAAAATTAGAATTAAAAGCATAAAGTAAAAAAAGCAATATTAATAACAACAATAATATTGTCAATATTAGCAATACAAGAAAAATAAAAATAAAAGCTACATAAAATAAAAAACAGAATTTATGCTTACCTGATAAATTACTTTCTCCAACGGTGTGTCCGGTCCACGGCGTCATCCTTACTTGTGGGGAATATCTCTTCCCCAACAGGAAATGGCAAAGAGTCCCAGCAAAGCTGGCCATATAGTCCCTCCTAGGCTCCGCCCACCCCAGTCATTCGACCGACGGACAGGAGGAAAAAATAGGAGAAACCATAGGGTGCCGTGGTGACTGTAGTTAGAGAAAATAATTCATCAGACCTGATTAAAAAACCAGGGCGGGCCGTGGACCGGACACACCGTTGGAGAAAGTAATTTATCAGGTAAGCATAAATTCTGTTTTCTCCAACATTGGTGTGTCCGGTCCACGGCGTCATCCTTACTTGTAGGAACCAATACCAAAGCTTTAGGACACGGATGAAGGGAGGGAGCAAATCAGGTTACCTAAACGGAAGGCACCACGGCTTGCAAAACCTTTCTCCCAAAAATAGCCTCCGAAGAAGCAAAAGTATCAAATTTGTAAAATTTGGCAAAAGTGTGCAGTGAAGACCAAGTCGCTGCCTTATATATCTGATCAACAGAAGCCTCGTTCTTGAAGGCCCATGTGGAAGCTACAGCCCTAGTGGAGTGAGCTGTGATTCTTTCAGGAGGCTGCCGTCCGGCAGTCTCATAAGCCAATCGGATGATGCTTTTAAGCCAAAAGGAAAGAGAGGTAGAAGTTGCTTTTTGACCTCTCCTTTTACCAGAATAGACGACAAACAGAGAAGAAGTTTGTCTGAACTCTTTTGTAGCTTCTAAGTAGAATTTTAGAGCACGGACTACATCTAAATTGTGTAGCAAACGTTCCTTCTTTGAAACTGGATTCGGACACAAAGACGGTACAACTATCTCCTGATTAATATTTTTGTTGGAAACAACCTTTGGTAGAAAACCATGCTTAGTACGCAAAACAACCTTATCTGAATGGAACACCAGATAGGGCGGAGTACACTGTAGAGCAGATAACTCAGAAACTCTTCTAGCAGAAGAAATAGCAACCAAAAACAAAACTTTCCAAGATAACAACTTAATATCTATGGAATGTAAAGGTTCAAACGGAACCCCTTGAAGAACTGAAAGAACTAGATTTAAACTCCAGGGAGGAGTCAAAGGTCTGTAAACAGGCTTGATCCTAACCAAAGCCTGAACAAATGCTTGAACATCTGGCACAACAGCCAGTCGTTTGTGTAGTAAGACAGATAAAGCAGAAATCTGTCCCTTTAGAGAACTCGCAGATAATCCTTTATCCAAACCTTCTTGTAGAAAGGAAAGAATCCTAGGAATTTTTATCCTATTCCATGGGAATCCCTTGGATTCACACCAGCAGATATATCTTTTCCATATTTTATGGTAAATCTTTCTAGTTACCGGTTTTCTGGCTTGAACCAGAGTATCTATCACAGAATCTGAAAACCCACGCTTTGATAGAATCAAGCGTTTAATCTCCAAGCCGTCAGCTGGAGGGAGACCAGATTTGGATGTTCGAATGGACCCTGAACAAGAAGGTCCTGTCTCAAAGGTAGCTTCCATGGTGGAACCGATGACATATTCACCAGGTCTGCATACCAAGTCCTGCATGGCCACGCAGGAGCTATCAAGATCACCGAGGCCCTCTCCTGTTTGATCCTGGCTACCAGCCTGGGAATGAGAGGAAACGGTGGAAACACATAAGCTAGGTTGAAGGTCCAAGGCGCTACTAGTGCATCCACTAGAGTCGCTTTGGGATCCCTGGATCTGGACCCGTAGCGAGGAACCTTGAAGTTCTGATGAGACGCCATCAGATCCATATCTGGAATGCCCCATAGTTGCGTCAACTGGGCAAAGATCTCCGGGTGGAGTTCTCACTCCCCCGGATGGAATGTCTGACGACTCAAATAATCCGCTTCCCAGTTTTCCACACCTGGAATGTGAATCGCAGATAGGTGGCAGGAGTGATTCTCCGCCCATTGTATTATTTTGGTCACTTCTTTCATCGCCAGGGAACTCCTTGTTCCCCCCTGATGATTGATATACGCAACAGTCGTCATGTTGTCTGATTGGAATCTTATGAATCTGGCCTTTGCTAGTTGAGGCCAAGCCCTGAGAGCATTGAATATCGCTCTTAGTTCCAGAATGTTTATCGGGAGAAGAGACTCTTCCCGAGACCATAGTCCCTGAGCTTTCAGGGATTCCCAGACCGCGCCCCAGCCCACTAGGCTGGCGTCGGTCGTGATGATGACCCACTCTGGACTGCGGAAGCTCATTCCCTGGGACAGGTGATCCTGGGTTAGCCACCAACGGAGTGAGTCTCTGGTCTTCTGATCTACTTGAATCACTGGAGACAAGTCTGTATAGTCCCCATTCCACTGTTTCAGCATGCACAGTTGTAATGGTCTTAGATGAATTTGCGCAAAAGGAACTATGTCCATTGCTGCAACCATCAATCCTACTACCTCCATGCACTGAGCTACGGAAGGACGAGGAATAGAATGAAGAACTTGACAAGCGTTTAGAAGTTTTGACTTTCTGACTTCTGTCAAGAAAATCCTCATTTCTAAGGAATCTATTATTGTTCCCAAGAAGGGAACTCTTGTCGACGGAAACAGGTAACTTTTTTCTATGTTCACCTTCCATTCGTGAGATCTGAGAAAGGCCAGAACGATGTCTGAGTGAGCCTTTGCCTTTGAAATCGACGACGCTTGTATTAGAATGTCGTCCAAGTACAGTACTACTGCAATGCCCCTTGGTCTTAGAACCGCTAGAAGGGATCCGAGTACCTTTGTGAAAATCCTTGGAGCAGTGGCTAACCCGAATGGGAGGGCCACAAACTGGTAATGTTTGTCCAAAAAGGCGAACCTTAGGAACTGATGATGTTCTTTGTGGATAGGGATATGTAGATACGCATCCTTTAGATCCACGGTAGTCATAAATTGACCTTCCTGGATTGTGGGTAGAATCGTTCGAATGGTTTCCATCTTGAACGATGGTACTCTGAGAAATTTGTTTAGGATCTTTAAATCCAGGATTGGTCTGAAAGATCCCTCTTTTTTGGGAACTACAAACAGATTTGAGTAAAATCCCATTCCTTGTTCCGCCGTTGGAACTGGGTGTATCACTCCCATCTTTAACAGGTCTTCTACACAATGTAAGAATGCCTGTCTCTTTATTTGGTTTGAGGATAAGTGAGACATGTGGAACCTTCCCCTTCCTGAACATCTCTTGCCCAAGCCTGAGCAAAGAGAGAGAGTCTGCCCCCCACTAGATCCGGTCCCGGATCGGGGGCTAATCCTTCATGCTGTTTTGTTAGCAGCGGCAGCTTTCTTGGCCTGCTTACCCTTGTTCCAGCCTTGCATCGGTTTCCAGGCTGGTTTGGTCTGTGAGGTATTAACCTCTTGCTTAGAGGATGCCGAATTAGAGCCCGGTCCGTTCCTGAAATTACGAAAGGAACGAAAATTAGACTTATTCTTGGCTTTGAAAGGCCTATCTTGTGGGAGGGCATGGCCCTTTCCCCCAGTGATGTCTGAGATAATCTCTTTCAATTCTGGCCCAAAGAGAGTTTTACCCTTGAAGGGGATATTAAGCAATTTTGTCTTGGATGATACATCCGGTGACCAAGACTTTAGCCAAAGCGCTCTGCGCGCCACAATTGCAAACCCTGAATTTTTCGCCGCTAATCTAGCTATTTGCAAAGCGGCATCTAAAATAAAAGAGTTAGCCAACTTAAGTGCGTGAACTCTGTCCATAACCTCCTCATATGGAGTCTCTCTACTGAGCGACTTTTCTAGTTCCTCGAACCAGAACCACGCTGCTGTAGTGACAGGAACAATGCAGGAAATGGGTTGAAGAAGGTAACCTTGCTGTACAAAAATCTTTTTAAGCAAACCCTCCAATTTTTTATCCATAGGATCTTTGAAAGCACAATTATCCTCGATAGGAATAGTAGTGCGCTTGTTTAGAGTAGAAACTGCCCCCTCGACCTTAGGGACTGTCTGCCATAAGTCCTTTCTGGGGTCGACCATAGGAAATAATTTCTTAAATATAGGAGGGGGAACAAAAGGTATGCCGGGCTTCTCCCATTCCTTATTCACTATGTCCGCCACCCGCTTGGGTATAGGAAAAGCGTTGGGGTGCACCGGAACCTCTAGGAACTTGTCCATCTTGCATAATTTTTCTGGAATGACCAGGTTGTCACAATCATCCAGAGTAGATAACACCTCCTTAAGCAGTGTGCGGAGATGTTCTAATTTAAATTTAAATGTCACAACATCAGGTTCAGCCTGTTGGGAAATTTTTCCTGAATCTGAAATTTCCCCATCTGACAAAACCTCCCTCATGGCCCCTTCAGATTGGTGTGAGGGTATGACAGAACAATTATCATCAGCTCCCTCCTGCTCTTCAGTGTTTAAAACAGAGCAATCGCGCTTTCTCTGATATGCAGGCATTTTGGATAAAATATTTGCTATGGAGTTATCCATTACAGCCGTCAATTGTTGCATGGTAATAAGCATTGGCGCGCTAGAAGTACTAGGGGCCTCCTGCGTGGGCAAAACTGGTGTAGACACAGAAGGAGATGATGTAGAACCATGTCTACTCCCTTCATCTGATGAATCATCTTGGGCAACTTCATTATCTGTGACAGTACTGTCCTTACTTTGTTTGGACGCTTTGGCACAATTATCACATAATTTAGAAGGGGGAGACACATTGACTTTCATACATATAGAACATAGCTTATCTGAAGGCACAGACATGTTAAACAGGCTTAAACTTGTCAGTAAAACACAAAAAAAACGTTTTAAAACAAAACCGTTACTGTCTCTTTAAATTTTAAACAGAGCACACTTTATTACTGAATATGTGAAAAAATATGAAGGAATTGTTCAAAATTTACCAAAATTTCACCACAGTGTCTTAAAGCATTGAAAGTATTGCACACCAATTTTCAGAGCTTTAACCCTTAAAATAACAAAACCGGAGCCGGTTACAGTTTTAACCCCTTTACAGTCCCAGCTACAGCCTTTGCTGCGACTCTACCAAGCCCAGAGGGGAATACGATACCAAATGACGCCTTCTAGGAACTTTTCCAACTATTTTCAGGACCTCACACATGCATCTGCATGTCTTGCTCTCAAAAACAACTGCGCAGAAATGGCGCGAAAATGAGGCTCAGCCTACAACTGGGAAGGCCCTTCCTGACTGGAAAAGGTGTCTAACATAGTGCCTGATGTTAAAAAACGTTCCCCAAGTTTATAAGTGTGAAATACCAGCATAAACATGTATAAAATGCCCAAATAAAGCAATCGATTTTGCCCATAAAAGTGTCTACCAGTTTTATAGCCCATATTAAGCCCTTTATTCTGCTTGAGACTAAGAAAATGGCTTACCGGTCCCCATGAGGGGAAATGACAGCCTTCCAGCATTATACAGTCTGGTTAGAAATATGGCTAGTCATACCTTAAGCAGAAAAGTCTGCTAACTGTTTCCCCCAACTGAAGTTACTTCATCTCAACAGTCCTATGTGGAAACAGCAAAGGATTTTAGTTACTGTCTGCTAAAATCATCTTCCTCTCACAAACAGAATTCTTCATCTCTTTCTGTTTCAGAGTAAATAGTACATACCAGCACGTTTTTAAAATAACAAACTCTTGATAGTAGAATAAAAAACTACAACTAAACACGACATACTCTTAACCATCTCTGTGGAGATGTTGCCTGTGCAACGGCAAAGAGAATGACTGGGGTGGGCGGAGTCTAGGAGGGACTATATGGCCAGCTTTGCTGGGACTCTTTGCCATTTCCTGTTGGGGAAGAGATATTCCCCACAAGTAAGGATGACGCCGTGGACCGGACACACCAATGTTGGAGAAAAAAAGACTGTGATTGTCTATGTATCCAACGTATCGATAGTCCAGACGTTGAGGCTGCACTCTGTCAAAGGATGGCTATCCTGGTGTTAAGAATCTAAAAAAGAATAAAAAACAGAGGCACCACCATGGCCTAACATCGCCCAAACAGGAGAAAATAATAGCAAAAGAGAATGTGAATACTCACAAACATATAGCACCCAAGTAGTGCTAGTGGAGCGGGCTGAAACTTCACAGTGGTCCAGCACACTGAATCCTTGGCGCAGAGACAGTCAGATATCCTCTGGAAATCCAATATTCAAGTGCCTATAGGTGTATGAGAAAGCAAACCAACATGGTCCAATATCGTCAGGACAAGGAAAAAATAAACCCAAATGATTGCACTTACTAGAAGGTAAGCACCTGCAGGTGCAATTTCAGCAAACTGGAACCAAAACGTCGCCCAGTAGACTATTGCAAAGACAATCCTCAGCAAGGCCCAGGAACAGTAGAAGGTTATCTATTAAACTAGTTGCATTGATTTTTACACCTGCTGATGTTAACAGGAAAATATCGTATGTGGTAAAACCCGTTGGTGTTGACTTACTGTATATTCGAGGTGTCATGTGAGTGACTTTTTCTTGACTCATTTGTATTGAAATTTGTAAAAAATCAGTATTTGATTCAAAGATCGGGCTGTAATCGGGTAACCATTGAAATACTTTTAACAGAAATATTGTGACAACCAACATGTCTCCGAAGGCAGCTGTGTGTATATATACACACAGTTGGTTGTCACAATATTTCTGTTAAAAGTATTTCAATGGTTACCCGATTACAGCCCAATCTTTGAATCAAATACTGATTTTTTACAAATTTCAATACAAACGAGTCAAGAAAAAGTCACTCACGTGACACCTCGAATATACAACACTAACGGGTTTTACCACATACGATATTTTCCTGTTAACATCAGCAGGTGTAAAAATCAATGCAACTAGTTTCAGTTTTTTAATACTGCAAAATAAGGATTCACTAATTACAAGGATTATTGTTGCAACAACAGATGTACTTTGTTTATTATCAGATGCTAGGAATGTCTCCTTAATTGTTTTTTGTATCGTTCTATGTTTGTTTTTCTCAATTGAGATGGATTAAGTATAAGAGTGTTAATTATTATTATTTAGTGTATCTATTATGCCATTTTTATTGCTTGTTGGATTTACACTATATTGCAATGAGATATGATATGTCAAATACCATTTCATATACATGTGTTTTGAATGGTTACCTAAACAACCACACAAAGGTGATTACAGACAGGTGCAGTAGCTTAATTGATTATCCAATCACAATAGTTTCCTGTTTTTAGATTTTTGTTAAATAGCAAGTTTATTACAATGTTTGTTATAGCCTGATGAAACAGCCCTGAGTAGGCTGAGAAACGTGTTGCTGTGTTAATAAAGATTTTATACATTTTTATATACACTTGCTTTTGTGGTTTTTATCACTTCCTGTGATAACCTTCTACTGTTCCTGGGACTTGCTGAGGATTGTCTTTGCAATAGTCTACTGGGCGACGTTTTGGTTCCAGTTTGCTGAAAATGCACCTGCAGGTGCTTACCTTCTAGTAAGTGCAATCATTTGGGTTTATTTTTTCCTTGTCCTGACGATATTGGACCATGTTGGTTTGCTTTCTCATACACCTATAGGCACTTGAATATTGGATTTCCAGAGGATATCTGACTGTCTCTGCGCCAAGGATTCAGTGTGCTGGACCACTGTGAAGTTTCAGCCCGCTCCACTAGCACTACTTGGGTGCTATATGTTTGTGAGTATTCACATTCTCTTTTCCTGTTATTTTCTCCTGTTTGGGCGATATTAGGCCATGGTGGCGCCTCTGTTTTTTATTCTTTTTTAGATCCTGATGGGTCGGCTTGGGGCTGTCCAGTGGTGCTATTCCAATTCAGTTTGCCAGGAGAGGCCATCTGTATTGCCGTTACTCCTTCCTGGCTGACACTGAATTGTAAAGTTGAAGGTCTGCAAGGCTAAGCTCCACCGCAACAGATGCCCATTGTCCCCAGAAACCCGGTTAAGGCATACCAGTGGGTTGTTGTCGGTAAGCATTGTGAAGGACCTTCCATATAGGTATGGCTGCAGTTTCTTGGGAGCCCACACTAGGGCCAAGCATTCCTTCTCCACTGCCTCATAGCCTACTTTGCTAGGTAGTCATTTTCTGCTGATGTAGGCTACGGGGTGTTCATGGCCCACATCATCTACCAGGGGCTCAGCACTGCTCCCAACCTGAACATGGAGGCATCTGTATGAACACAAAAACATTTGGGTAGGTTAGGAGCGGCCAGGATAGGGGCAGAGAATAGTGCTGTCTTCAGTCGCTGGAAGGCAGCATCACACTCGGGGGACCACAGGATTTGCTGGGGTAAGTGTTTTTGGGTCAGGTCGGTCAGGGGTTTGGCCAGGGTGCTATAGTTGGGGACAAACTTACGGTAGTACCCTGCTGTACCAAGAAAGACTAAAATTTGGGTTTTGGTCTTAGGGGTCGGCCAGTTAGCGACTGCCTCAATCTTGGCTGGCTCCAGCCTCTTCTTCCCACAGCCCACTCAGTGCCCAAGGTACTGAACCTCCAAGTGCCATACTGTGCCCTTATGCAGTCCAAAATGGTGCCTAGGTGGACTAAGTGTTCCTCCCAGTTATCGATGTAGATTGCAATGTCATCCAGGTACGCACAGGCATAATCCTGGAGACCATCTAGGAGGCGATCTACAATCCTCTGTAACATCGCTGGAGCATTATTCATCCCAAACAGCATGACCTTAAACTGATACAGGCCAAATGGGGTGAGGAATGCCGACTTCGGAATGGATTCCGAGGAATGCCGACTTCGGAATGGATTGGGTCCAGGGGAATCTGCCAATAACCCTTGCAGAGGTCTAACATTGTTAGAAAGTTACCCTGGACAATGCAGTCTAATAGTTCATCTACCCGAGGCACGGGATTGGCATCGGTTGTGGTCTGTCATTAAGCCTATGGTAATCTACACCATACCTCCGGTGGGGAGTGGTCATAAAAATGTTCCATAAAAAATGTTCCATAAGGATGAGCTGGGAGGCTTGGGCCAGGGTGGTCACTTAGCAACCTGAAAACCAATAGTACAGGGGGCAGGTGAACTGGTGGGTCCACTCTCTCCTCCTCAGGCTCCAGAACTTCAGACAGTGAGCCTCAAGGGTGATGGCATACCTAGCCAAGATGCGCTTCTTCACCAGCTCATAGTTCCATTTGTCTTTCAGGGGACTGGCCGTGAGGGCATCCAAGGCCCTCCCGACAGCTTCCCAATCAGGAGGGTAACCCAGTAGACATCAGCAAACATCTTAAATATCTGCAGTTATCAATCAATCTCCTCCTCTGCTTCTTTAAAGGCATGAAAAGCCTCATGGGGTAACTTCTTCTGAGGGGAAGCAGTCCTAAGGTCGGCCGGTGTGGCTCCCCCCATAGCTTTCTGGACCTCTAGCATTTTGAGACGTGTAGTGTCCGCAATAGTCTGCATAATGATCTCCTGGGGTGGTCCCATAGAGTGCCAGCCACCACTGGATCTCCCTCTGGACCTTGAACATCTCAGTCCCCCCAGTTGAGGGCTCGCTGGACCGGTCACTGCCCGGACTGCTGCCAGGCTCACTGGCCTGATCACTGGCTTGATCCCCTTCCATCAGCTTGGTGATGATCGCTGCCTTGGATTTGTTGCTGGCCGCTTGTCCACAAACTTCCAGCAAGTCTTTAAGGGTACTTCTTTTAAGCCCAGAGTACCGCTTCTCCATTCGAAGTGGAGCTGGTGGTGGTTCAGAAGTTCCAGGTAGAAGGAAGCATCCCACCATTGCCAACCAGTTGTGACAGACTCTGGCTACCCCAACTGGGTAGCTCTGCCAAAAGGGTCTTTCCTGTACCAGGAACCTGTAGCTGTAGAGCGCAAAGTGATTATAGCAAGTAGCCCACCCTAATACCAGAAAAGACCAGTATTAAGGTTAAAAACAAACAGACTTTCTTTTGAAAAACACACAGCTTATATAAACATTCCCAACTTGATAAGAGCCTTATCTGATCCCACGCTTCCCACCCCTTCAGACAGGCTGGTGCCTCCATAGGAGCTATTGTCACATAGAGACCCCACAATACTATATATTCTGTATCGCATGTAAAGAATCCCTTAATCTATCTTTTTTTTATTATCATTGATTTGAGCAATACACTTTCCTTTAATCATTGAATTGCATTGGGCACAGCCTAGGCATGGGTATGTGCCTTTCTTAGGTGTAGTCAGATAATCAGTACCTCTCAATGTATTACTCCCTACATCTGCACATACCAATGTGTCCTTTAGGTTTTTTACCCTTTTAAATGACAGAATAAGTGGCATTTGAAATTCAGTAACATTAGGCAGGGACTTACTGAGTAGGTACCAATGCTTTTTGAGAACTGATGTAATTCTATTGGTATATATTTTATACTATATATTAAATTATGTGCAAAAAATTA
The DNA here is from genome assembly GCF_027579735.1 of Bombina bombina. NCBI lineage: Eukaryota > Metazoa > Chordata > Amphibia > Anura > Bombinatoridae > Bombina > Bombina bombina. Next base: position 665,710,866 of record NC_069499.1, read on the forward strand.
ATCTATTCTTGTTCATATCCTGATTCTCTAGTGGTGCATTTCTATTGAGGGATTCCTGTTTACACTGTGGGACCACCTCCTTTGGATAACCCCTATCCAAAAACTTTTTTGCCATTTGATCCAATCTTATACCCTGAAGATCTTTATTTTTCACATTACGAATCGTCCTGCAAAACTGACTCTTAGGAATAGTGTTGCGATCATTAAGTTTACTATAAATGTCTGTTGTAAGTTTCTGATTTTGCTTGTACACAGTAGTGTCAAGAAAATTTACTTTAACTGTAGAATAATCCAGGGTAAATTTTAAACTACTAGTGGCATTGTTTAAATCCTCAACATATTCTTGGAGAGACTCCAATGAGCCCCCCCCACACGCCAAACACATCATCAATATAGCGCAGCCATATCTTACAGTTCTCCTGATACAGACCATGTGTATATACAGGTTTTTTCTCAAATTGACATACAAATATGTTGGCGTATGAGGGGGTTACATTGGTGCCCATAGCCGTGCCCTTTTTGCAAGTAAAATGTGTCTTGAAATAAAAAATAATTTAGGTAAAGTGCAATGCCCAAAAGGTCCTCTACAAATTTAAATTGGGGTAAAGATAATATTGCTTCCTGTTCAATTAACTCTAAAGTTGACTGTATGCCAGCTTCATGGGGGATGGCCATATATAAACTGACTATGTCAAGGTTAAATAAGATATCCTAAAGTATCCTTTAGGAAAGATAATTGTTTAAAGGTCAGGGGGTTAAAAATTTTGTCTAGAAAGATTGCTATATTGGAGAAAACTGACTCTGTACCAGTAACAATTGGTCTCCCGGGGGCTTCTCTTAAGTTTTTATGCACCTTTGGGAGGGTGTAAAATACTGATGTAATAGGATCTGTTTAATGGGAAATGCTGCCACATTCTTGGTGGTGACTTGCTTTTTTAAAGCTCCACCCACAGTTTGTTTAATCTCTTTTTGTATCTCTTGTAAGGGGTCATCATCTAGAATCTGATAAATACCTCCATCTGACAACTGGATTAAGATCTCTTGTATGTAATATTCCCTGTCTAGCACAACCACTGCCCCTCCACTTTTTATCATAATAGATTGATTTTTGAAAGATTTTCTAAGGCCTGTTTTTCCATAGTAGACATACTATGTCTCACAGGACGATGTTGTGCTTTTCTCATAAGTGATTTAACATCTTGTTGAACAAATTTAATAAAGGTTTCTACCCCAGGATTGGTGGTGCTAGGGACAAATTTAGATTTATTCCTTAACCCTAAAGTTTTCAAATCAAAGCAAGTATGGATATCCTCACTATCAACATTGACAGTTTCATTAAAATCACTATGTACAGAGAAATGAGCCTTCAGTCTTAACAACCTGAAAAAAACTATACAAGTCCTTTTCAACAGTAAATGGATTAATGCCCTTAGAGGAAAAGAATTACAGTCCTCTACTCAAGACTTCAGTCTTAATTTGTGTTAGTTCATGCTTAGAAATGTTATTCCCAATATTCTTATTGCTGTGCAAAGTTGTCTGCTGGACTGGGCAATGATCAGGTGTAGGGGTGTCCGAAGGGATCATTTGTGTAGTACAATTATGTGCCAGTAGAGTATTGGTGCTTACCATAGCTGCAGCACTAGACACTTCAATGCCATATCTAATTTCTTCCGGCCACGGAACGATTGTTTGCTCTGTGTCCGTGCTTGCTGCAAAGTTTCTCCCCCTCTGGCGGTGCTTTCGGCCGCCCCTCTGGGGCCTCTCTATCACCTTGATTGGGCTTCCCTGGAGTCTGCCGCACTCCCTTCCATGCGGTGTTGGTTCTTCCTCGTCGCCTATGTGTGACATCCCGCGTGTCCTCCTCACGTGACCACCGGTATACTCTACCAGATTGATAATCCTCTTCATCACGGCTAAATTTCTGACATTTGATGTCTTTCAACTCCCTCTGGTAATCCTCCATCAAGGTACTTATATCAGCTTTAATCTTTTGCAGCTCATCCACTGAGAAATATGTATTTAGGGATTCCTCACACTCTGCTACCAGGGTTTCTGGTTTTCTATTTCGTCTTGCAAACACTCGACTGTCCACATGATTATATCAAATGAGCACTTGTTTAATATGCACTCAAAGCGCTTTTTATATTTCTCATTAGTGCTCATTATTGTGGGTCTAAGTTTTATATGTAACCCTCTTGGTATTCTCCTTACCCGAAAGTATTCAGCTAATGTACAGCTGTGCAGTTCATATGATAGAAGTTTTTTTCTTTGCTCTCTCCCAGTTCCTGGACTCATTGGTATCTGTGGTACCTCTTAAGAATTCCCTGGAGCCTTTAGCCAGTACTGTAATCCTGGAGGCGTCCACATCCAAATAGGAAAAAACATCTGTTTTATCTTTGGATACTTCCATGTTGAAGCTAGTGCAGATACCTATTGCAGGTAAGTATTCAAAAAAAGGCAGAGGTACAGCACTATAGAGCCAGCTTAAATCCAACTCATATACTGAGTGCACGGGAACAAAGAGGGTTCCTGCCACCCCTAGGGTAAAAAATAAAGTAAAAAAAGTGCAGGACCCCTCCTTGTTCCCGTGCACTCAGTATATTAGTTGGATTTAAGCTGGCACTATAGTGCTGTACCTCTGCCTTTTTTTATGCATATATATATTTAAATGGGTGCTGACCCTTCAGTAAGCCAAATAATTAAGAAAAGAGATACATATTTATAGGCATGGGCAAATGTTTAATCATGTATTCATTTGCTAAACAAATGCCAAATATGGCCACATATCTTTGTGTGTAGCACGTTCACAATAATATACTGTATTGCATAAGATGTGTATGCAAAAACAAAATTTATGATTACCTAATAAATCTATCCTTTCGAGATGATAAGAGTCCATAGACATTCGATACCATGTAGGATATACTACCCACCACTAGGAGGAGGCCGAGAGTTCACAAAAAAAGCTTTAATCCATTCCCACCTCCCCTCTCTCCTCAGTTTAACGTATAGTTAAGCAGAGAAAATGAAACAGATAAGTAGGAAAGACAAAAGCACAGTCTACAGAGGTGCAAATTGGAACAGTCCCCACAAAAATTAAAATGTTTATCATCCCGAGAGAGCTTATCAGGTAACCATAAAGTATTAACTGAACTGGAAGAATAAGCCGAGATATGCCTGGAAGGAAACTTCCTTGCTACCAAGACGTTTTGAGAATCACTTGATTGAACCAACAGCTAAGACTACCAGTAGTCTTCTTGTCTGTATGTAGAACCAGAATAGAGAACAAGCAAACTGAGCTTTGCTTGGAATCCTTAGTAGCTTACAGAAAAATATTTAACACTCTAGAGGGTTCAAAGATGGTATAACAATTTCATTTTGAAATTTTCTGCAGAAACAATTTTGGAGAAAATCATACTGGGTAAGAAGAACAGTCTTATTACCCAGAAAAGAAGGAGATTTAAAGGAAAGCAGAGAATTCTGAAATTCTTCTAGCTCAGAGAAAGATAACAAAAAGAACCTCCAGGACTTTCCAGAAGTTCAAGGAAAGACATTGGAGAACAAAAGAACTAAATAAAATTCCATAGAGGAGGAATAGGTCTAACAACTGGCCCAATTCTCTCCAAATCCAGAGATATAGACATTAGGAAGACTGGCTAAATTCTTATGCAAAAGAACTGAAAAAAAGCTGAAATTTGTCCCTGCAAGTAACTAACTGACAATCCCTTGATGCAACTTGATTAAGGTGAGTTGGATCGAAACGTTGTGCTAAATGTTTATGTGATGTCCCAATAAACATTGTTGGATATTGAACCAAGTGGTGCTGTTACTTTTTAAACTTTTGAAGCTGACTTCTGGGGTATGTACAGGACCTCTGTAGTGTGCACCTGGTTGCAGCAAGTGCTGGGCATTCCCTTTTCTTTTAATAAATCCCTTGTCAAGACCACCTAGCAGAAATGGAAGAATCTAAAGGATACTAAAGAAATGTCATGAGAACCGTGAGAAGAGCACACACTCAAAGAAAAACTTCCAAACTTGTGGAAAATTCTCTGGGAAATTGGTTTCCCAGTTTGCAAGAGAGAGACAATGACCCATCCATGAAAACTCTATACTTCAGAATAATGTATTTAATCTCACTCTGTTAAGATTAGAGAATTGAAATAAAATATTATCACAGACTACACGGGTATTGAACCGCTATCTCGAATGGCAGTGTGTCTCCCTTGAGACACAAGCTAGCCTTGAAGAAATCAAGGTGGGAAACTGGACATCTGAACCAGGTTAGCATACCAGGTCCTGCAGGTCCTAGCTGGAGCTATCAGGACTCGTGAAGCAGACTCCGAATTCGAGCAATAATTCTTGGAAGAAAAACAAATTAAATAAAACAGATGAGCTAGACAAAAAAATTACGTGGGCATTCTAAGGCATCTATCAATTGTGTCTTTAGGACGCTGGATCAGCCACAGTACATGAAAGGTTACAGTTCAAGTGGAAAAACATCAGAATATATATGGCCTATCCTGCTTGGTAACAAGCCAATCGATTCTTCCAATGAAGAGACCACTCACTTGGGAGAACAGAGGACTGCTGATAAATCCACTTCCTAGTTCCACCCTTCTGGAAAGAGAACAGCTGAAAATATTGAATCTGCTTTATCCAAAACAGATTTAGAATACCTTTATAGCCAGGTGACTGCAAGTCTGTTCATAATGATAATGTCCTTCTTTAGGAAGAACCATGACTTGACTTGTGCTCCAAGAAGATAATCAGAAGTCTTGCCTCCAGAGGTGTTCAGAATTCTAGCGCTCCTTGCAACACCCAGTCAGCCCCCCAATCCAGAAAACTGACATCTGTATTTAGGAATCATCTGAAGTGATTGGCAAGTAGGTTCTGCATAAGAAAAAGGGACATGTTATACAAACTCTAACCCTTTCTTTACAATACTGGTCTAAGCTAGATCTAGGGGTCAATTTATTAAACCCCGGGCAGACATGATTCGCTATAGTGAATCATGTCCGCCCTGCATTGCTAAATGCCGACAGCATACGCTGTCTGCATTTAACATTGCACAAGCATTTCACAAGACTTGTGCACAATGCTGCCTCCTGCACATTAGCAGCCAATCAGCCGCTAGCAGGGGGTATCAATCATCCCGAACCTGCCACTACGACCCCTGCTTCTTAACTTAGGTTTCAGGCAGACCTGAAACCTTGGGCGGAGCAAGCAACATTGTCTGCTTGAAAAATCTCCCCCCTAGTCTGCCTACTGTGACTACCTACACCTTTGCAGTCCTTGCAACATTGTGCACAAGTTGCATTTATCATGTACAGATGTACATGTTATAGGATACATTTTAGAAATAACAACCTGCATAAATACGAACATGTACATGTATTTAGCCGATAAAGTGCACATGATTAGCATGGTCTGTGAAAACAAAATCTATACTCCCTACAAAAAGATACATGTAATTAGTACGTTTATACAGAATCTATATTATGTAAATAAGGCACAGGTAAGTAGCATGTTAAGAGTATATAGAATCAGGTATATTATTTAACAAATTATCGGCTAGATTACGAGTTTTGCGTTATGAGTGGCTCAGTACTAACTTGCAAGTTATTTCCACCGCTCACCTCCCTATAGCGCTGCTATTACAGGTTTGAAAAAAAAACTGCGTTAGAAGGCAATGTGGCAGCGTTAAGCTCCATACCGCACCCAAATACCAGCGCTGTTTTGAGCTGCTTTTATGTGCTCGTGCACGATTTCCCCATAGACATCAATGGGGGAGCCGGCTAAAAAAAAGCGTAATACCTACAATGAAGGAGTGTAAAGCTCTGTAACGCAGCCATATTGATTCCTATGGGGAAAGAAAAGTTATGTTTACACCTAACACCCTAACATAAACCCCGAGTCTAAATACCCCTAATCTGCTGCCCCTGACATCGCCGCTACCTACATTACACTTATTAGCACCTAATCTGCCGCCCCCCTTAACCCCTAATCTGCCACCACCGACATCGCTGCCACCTACCTACACTTATTAACCTCTAATCTGCCGCCCCCGACACCTACATTACAGTTATTAACCCCTCATATGCCACCCCCAATGTCGACACCACCTACATTACAGTTATGAACCCTAATATGCCTCCCCCAATGTCGCCGACACCTACATTACAGTTATTAACCCCTAATCTGCCCCGCCAATGTCTCCGCCACTATAATAAAGTTATTAACCCCTAAACCTAACCCTAAGTCTAACCCTAACCCTAACACCCACTAACTTTAACATAATTAAAATAAATCTAAATAAAAATTACAATTAATACCTAAATAATTCCTATTTAAAACTAAATACTTACCCATAAAATAAAACCTAAGCTAGCTACAATATAACTAATAGTTACATTGTATCTAGCTTATGTTTTATTTTTATGTTACAGGCAAGTTTGTATTTATTTTAACTAGGTAGACTAGTTAGTAAATAGTTATTAACTATTTACTAACTACCTAGTTAAAATAAATACAAACTTACCTGTAAAATAAAACCTAACCTGTCTTACACTAAAACATAACCTTACACTACAATTAAATCAATTACATTAATTAAATACAATTAACTAAATTACAAAAAAATAAACACTAAATTACACAAAATAAAAAAGAAATTATCAAATATTTAAACTAATTACACATAATCTAATAACCCTATCAAAATAAAAAAGCCCCCCCAAAATAAAAAAAAACCTAGCCTAAGCTAAACTGCCAATAGCCCTTAAAAGGGCCTTTTGCGGGCATTGCCCCAAAGAAATCAGCTCTTTTACCTGTAAAAAAAAATACAAACAACCCCCAACAGTAAAACCCACCACCCACACAACCAAACCCCCCAAATAAAATCCTATCTAAAAAACCTCAGCTCCCCATTGCCCTGAAAAGGGCATTTGGATGGGCATTGCCCTTAAAAGGGCATTTAGCTCTTTTTCAGCCCAAACCCTAAGCTAAAAATAAAACACACCCAATAAACCCTTAAAAAAACCTAACACTAACTCCCGAAGATCCACTTACAGTTTTTGAAGACCGGACATCCATCCTCAATGAAGCTGGGAGAAGTCTTCTTACAAGCAGCAAGAAGTGGTCCTCCAGGCGGGCAGAAGTCTTCATCCAGACAGCATCTGCTATCTTCATCCTTCTGACGCGGAGCGTCTCCATCTTCAAGACATCCGGCGCAGAGCATTCTCTTCTATCGAAGGCTACTGAAGAATGAAGGTTCCTTTAAGGGACGTCATCCAAGATGGCGTCCCTTGAATTCCGATTGTCTGATAGAATTCTATCAACCAATCGGAATTAAAGTTGAAAAAATCCTATTGGCTGATGCAATCAGCCAATAGGATTGATCTTCAATCCTATCGGCTGATCCAAGCAGCCAATAGGATTGAGCTTGCATTCTATTGGCTGTTCCAATCAGCCAATAGAATGCAAGCTCAATCATATTGGCTGATTGGATCAGCCAATAGGATTGAAGATCAATCATATTGGCTGATTGCATCAGCCAATAGGATTTTTTCAACTTTAATTCCGATTGGCTGATAGAATTCTATCAGCCAATTGGAATTCAAGGGACGCCATCTTGGATGACGTCCCTTAAAGGAACCTTCATTCTTCAGTAGCCGTCGAAAGAAGAGGATGCTCCGCATCGGAAGGATGAAGATAGAAGATGCCATCTGGATGAAGACTTCTGCCCGCCTGGAGGATTACTTCTTGCCGCTTGGATGAAGACTTCTCCTGGCTTCGTTGAGGACTTCTGCCCGCTTGGATGAAGACTTCTCCCAGCTTTGTTGAGGATGGATGTCCGGTCTTCAAAAACTGTAAGTGGATCTTCGGGGGTTAGTGTTAGGTTTTTTTAAGGGTTTATTGGGTGGGTTTTATTTTAAGCTTAGGGTTTTGGCTGAAAAAAAATAAATGTCCTTTTAAGGGCAATGCCTATCCAAATGCCTTTTTCTGGGCAATGGGGAGCTTAGGATTTTTAGATAGGATTTTATTTGGGGGGTTTGGTTGTGTGGGTGGTGGGTTTTACTGTTGGGGGGTTGTTTGTATTATTTCTTTTACAAGTAAAAGAGCTGATTTCTTTGGGGCAATGCCCCGCAAAAGGCCCTTTTAAGGGCTATTGGCAGTTTAGTTTAGGCTAGGGTTTTTTTTTATTTTGGGGGGGGGCTTTTTTATTTTGATAGGGCTATTAGATTAGGTATAATTAGTTTAAATATTTGATCATTTCTTTTTTATTTTGTGTAATTTAGTGTTTATTTTTTTGTAATTTAGTTAATTGTATTTAATTAATGTAATTAATTGAATTGTAGCATTAGGTTAGGTGTTAGTGTAAGACAGGTTAGGTTTTATTTTACAGGTAAGTTTGTATTTATTTTAACTAGGAACTTAGTAAATAGTTAATAACAATTTACTAACTAGTCTACCTAGTTAAAATAAATACAAACTTTCCTGTGAAATAAAAATAAAACATAAGCTGCTAGATGCCGTACAATGTAACTATTAGTTATATTGTACCTATCTTAGGTTTTATTTTATAGGTATTTAGTTTTAAATAGGAATAATTTAGGTATTAATTGTAATTTTTATTTAGATTTATTTTAATTATGTTAAAGTTAGTGGGTGTTAGAGTTAGAATTAGGGTTAGGTTTAGGGGTTAATAACTTTAGTATAGTGACTGTGATTTTGGGGGCAGCAGATTAGGGGTTAATAACAGTAATGTAGGTTGTGGTGATGTTAGGGACAGCAGATTAGGGGTTAATAATATTTAACTATTGTTTGCGATGCGGGAGTACAACGGCTTAGGGGTTAATATGTTTATTATAGTGGTGGCAATGTCAAGAGCGGCAGATTAGGGGTTAATAAATTTATTTTAGTGTTTGCGATGCGGGAGGGCCTCGGTTTAGGGGTTAATAGGTAGTTTATGGGTGTTAGTGTACTTTTTAGCACTTTAGTTATGAGTTTTATGTTACGGCTTTGTAACATAAAACCCTAACTACTGACTTTCAGTTTATGGTACGGATCTTGTAGTTATAGGCTGTACTGCTCACTTTTTGGCCGGACAGGCAAACTCGTAATACCGGCGCTATGGAAGTCCCATTGAAAAGGGACTTTTTGAAAGCTGCAGTAGTTACGTTGCAGCCAAAAAAGTGTGCGGTACAGATATACCTGCAAGACTCGTAATACCAGCGGTAGTGAAAAAGCAGCGTTATGAAGCGTTTTCACTCATAACGCAAAACTCGTAATCTAGCCGAAAGTACATCTAATTAGCATGTTCTGTTTATACAGAATCTACAATGCAGATAAAAGGAACGTGAAATTAGCAAATAAAGTACATACGATTAGCATGTTCTGACAATATAGAATCTATGCTGCATAAAAATATACATGTAATTAGCAAAAAAAGATATATAACTAAGACCTTCTGTCTATATAGAATTTATAGTATGTACAATAATATACCTGCCTTAACAAATAAGTTACAAGTAATTAGCATGTTCTTTAAACAGAATTTACAGTGCATACAATAAGGTAAGATTAAATAACATTAAGGTACATGTATTTAGAATGTTCTGTCACAAACAGAAAACTAAACTGTAGTACATCTATTAAACACATTGGGCCAGATTATAAGTGGAGCACTAATTAACGCTCCCGCTCAAGCGTTAACTGCACTAGGAGTAGATTTTTGCGCTTGTCGGGTTGCTATTGTATTATGAGTTGAAAGTAAACTGTTTTCGCTTGCATGCTAATCTGACGAGCGCAAAAAGCCGCAATTCAAGTATTCCCCCATTGAAGTCAATGGAGGGAAAAAAAGTTGGGGGAAAACACTCCACTCTCGCGCAAACCCAATCACATATTCTCAAGTGTGCTAATCCAACATGAAAATATGAATATTTAAAATTCCAATGTTCTTCACATACAGGAATATGTTCTATTTATTTATAATTACATATTTATATTTTCCCTATGGGCCTTGCACCCAGACCTGTCTGTGGTAAACTGCCTGTGGCACTGGGGACAACACAGCTTCCTGTGAGTGTCATTGAGCACCCAGGGCTGAGCATGTTGCAAGGTCATGGAATGTGTGCCCAGTCCAGTCTGAGAGTGCAGTCCCCTTATGTGTTTTGGATATGTCTAGGGTGAGTACATAAGCCTTTGCACCCTTCAATTGTTTCCAGTTTGTTTGATTAAGAGCATTTACTGTTTGGCTGGTTTAGGGACCCAGGTTTTGGAAGGGACCTTGATGTGGTACCTGGGCTTGTCCCATTTGGCCAGATGCGGTAACTAACCCTTCCATTTTTGCTTTTAATCTTAGCTGGGGACTTGTGAATGAGTCCTAGACTTTCTCTGTGTGTTGTATTAATTTTCCCTATGGGCCTTGCACCCTGACCTGTCTGGGGTAAAACTGCCTGTGACTCTGGGGACAGCACAGCTATCTGTGTGTGCCATTGAGCACCCAGGGCTGAGCATGTTGCAGGGTCATGGGATGTGTACCCAGTCCAGTCTGAGAGTGCAGTCCCCTTCCATGTTTTGTGTGTATATATATATATACAGTATATACATATACAGGTAGCCCTCAGTTTACGCCGGGGTTAGGTTCCAGAAGGAATGGTTGTAAACCGAAACCGTTGTAAATTGAAACCCAGTTTATAATGTAAGTCAATGGGATGTGAAGGAGTTAGGTTCCAGGCCCCTCTCAAAATTGACATAAGTAACACCTAATACATAATTTTTAAAGCTTTGAAGTAAAGACTTTAAATGCTAAACATCATTATAAACCTAATAAAATAATCACACAACAGACTGTATCATCAAACTAAGTTTAATGAACAAAAACATTTTTTTCCTTGCATTTTTCTGCAAACAGTTCTCTGCATTGTTAGCATGTTAGATAATATTGGGTCAGCAGCTATTCTATGCATTTCAATCTGGACTGATTAATAGGCAGCTAGGCACCCTCACCTCAAGCAGCTAGACAGGAAGATAATAGGGAAGTGGCTGCTAGATCTTGTTGCTTTGAAAGCTGCTCGATAGCTCAGGTCTGTTCTGTGTACACGGATTAATTTCAGTCTGCTAAGCTTTCATATCTTTGCTGCAACACAAGCGGACAGCTCCACCTACTGGCTATTTTAATCAATACACTGCTTCTCAATGCTTTTCAATAGCAGTCACATGACTGAAAAAAAAAGGTTGTTATTCTGAAACATTGCAAATTGAACCGTTGTAAACTGAGGGCCACCTGTATATATATATATATATATATATATATATATATATATATATATATATATATATATATATATGTATATATATATATACATATACACCCACATATATATATATATATATATATATATATACACAGACATATATATATATATATATATATATATATATACTGTCAGGAAAAAAAGGATCATAATTACTTCTTATGGAACTAATATGTACCATGGGTAAATAAGGTACAAATATGTTTCCAATTGTGAAGGGGTCCATGTCTGTACTATTTAATCCCCCAAAAAAGGTACAATCACTTGTGTGACTAAAAGGTTGAGGGGGGTGGGTGGTTCAAGGCTGCCAAACCCTGCAAGTCCATATAATTTGTGCACCTCAATTATTCAATGAACACATAACTGGCAGTCACCAAAAATTAATTCAACATACATGTTGTACAGCAAAATAATTAATGTTCAATGGTTGTTGGCAATATGCAAGAAGTGGACAATGCAACAAAAAATACTTAGCAACCCATATCTTAAATGTAACTGTTGCTGGTTCTAAATAGCACACAAGCCTTTAACATTTTAATGTTTATATTTAGAGCATCAAGATGATAACTCTTAAACATAAAGCAAATGTATTAACTTAAATTACAAAGAAAAAAAATTGTTTTAATTTCTATAAAATAAACAAGAGCTGTTTAAGAACCTGTTTTTTAAAAAATAAAATAAAATTGTAACCGTTCCCTAGTCACATATATTGACATTGTGTAACACACCATAGCGTCATCTATTGGTCGAAAGTTCCTTGACATGTGTAACACAGCTCCATCTATTGGTAGAAGGTTCATCACCAAAATGTGTACTGGGGAAATAGACTAATTCACATATATTTTGCATAGAGTGAAAATTCAATGTATGGTTGTGAGTTTTATCGTTTATCCCTCCCTTGAATCCCCCTTCCTTTCGTTAAAGTTATATTTTATTATTATGTTGTTTTCAAGTTTTCTATATACTTATGTTTTATGTGGCGTGTCACCCTAAGTTAAAGGGACACTATACCCAAACATTTTCTTTCATGATTAAGGTAGAGAATACAATTTTAAACAACATTCCAATTTACTTCTATTACCTAATTTTCTTCATTCTTTAGATATACTTTAATGAAGAAATAGTAATGCACACGGTGAACCAATCACAGGAGGCATCTATGTGCAGCTACCAATCAGCAGCTACTAAGCACATCTAGATATGCTTTTCAGCAAAGAATAACAAGAGAATGAAGCTAAATAGATAATAGAAGTAAATTAGAAAGTTGTTTATAATTGTATGCTCTTTCTAAATCGTGAAAGAAAAAATGTGGGTTTCATGTCCCTTTAAATGGGGTGTTGTTAGTCTATTACAGAGTGAAATATGACATCATAAGTAGCTCCTTTTAGAACTGGTTGTTAAGCTTGGTTCTTTCAAGAATTCCTGTAGCAGTCTTAATTATTATATAAATTTGATGGAACAGCATTTTTAATATGCTGTATCGAGTACAAATTTGCCATCATGAGGCGTACAGGGCTAGAAACTGGGGGCAGTACCCTTAAAAGGCCAAATTTGCACCATTTTTAACAGTACTTTATGGTACCATAACATTGAGGTCCAATCTAGTCACCAAAGGTACATATTTACCTTTGAAAGGTACTATCTGCAAGGGTACCAATATATGTACCCATGTTAAAGGGTACAGCGGGTGTACCTTTGAGCGTACTGCCCCAGTGACAAGCTGTTGTACCCCTAAAGGTGAAATTTGTGCACATTTTTTTCTGACAGTGTATATATGATGTTATTTTGGTACAATATATAGCTATACCTAAAAATATACATGATTATATACAGTATAGGTATAGATATATACATATATATATATATATATATATATATATATATATATATATATATATATATATATATAGGAATATCTGTTTAGAAATACAAAGAACATATTCTGCTATGTGCAGAACATTGGAATTTCAAATATTTACACTAAATACATAGTTAAAACCTTTATTAAAAAAGAACATTGTATAAATATGTTTTAATTGCAAAGGGCTCCAATGCACTTGTACATATGTCTTTATATGTGTACATATTTATTTACGTGTTTATATGTTTATATATGTCTGTATATATACAGTATATATATATATATATAAAACACATAGAAACACCCAGCACTCACCAGCTAGCTCACAGCTAAGATAAAATCACAACTGGAAAGGTTAGTTACCGCATCTGGCCAAATGGGAAAGCTCAGGCACCACGTCAAGGTCCTTTCCACTGCCTGAGTCCCTAACACAGCCACACCATTATGCGAGCTCACAAAGCCAAACAGACTGAGAACAAAGAAGGGGTGCGCAGGTGGATGTAATCACCCAGAGAAAATACAAAACATAGAAGGGAACTGCACTCCAAGACCGGACCAGGTACACATCCTGTGACTCAGCAACATCCAGCCCTGGGTGCTAAATAGCACTCCAAAAAAGCTGTCATGTCACCAGAGCCACAGGCAGTTAACCCCAGTCCGGAATGGGTGCAAGAAACAAGGGGGATTACAAACAAAAAGTAATAAAACACATAGAAACACCCAACACTCACCAGCTAGCTCACAGCTAAGATAAAATCACAACTGGAAAGGTTAGTTACCGCATCTGGCCAAATGGGAAAGCTCAGGCACCACGTCAAGGTCCTTTCCACTGCCTGAGTCCCTAACACAGCCACACCATCATGCGAGCTCACAAAGCCAAACAGACTGAGAACAAAGAAGGGGTGCACAGGTGGATGTAATCACCCAGAGAAAATACAAAACATGGAAGGGAACTGCACTCCAAGACCAGACCAGGTACACATCCTGTGACTCAGCAACATCCAGCCCTGGGTGCTAAATAGCACTCCGAAAAAGCTGTGATGTCACCAGAGCCACAGGCAGTTAACCCCAGTCCGGAATGGGTGCAAGAAACAAGGGGGATTGCAAACAAAAAGTAATACAACACATAGAAACACCCAGCACTCACCAGCTAGCTCACAGCTAAGATAAAATCACAACTGGAAAGTTTAGTTACCGCATCTGGCCAAATGGGAAAGCTCAGGCACCACGTCAAGATCCTTTCCACTGCCTGATTCCCTAACACAGCCACACCATCATGCGAGCTCACAAAGCCAAACAGACTGAGAAAAAGAAGGGGTGCACAGGTGGATGTAATCACCCAGAGAAAATACAAAACATGGAAGGGAACTGCACTCCAAGACCGGACCAGGTACACATCCTGTGACTCAGCAACATCCAGCCCTGGGTGCTAAATAGCACTCCAAAAAAGTTGTGATGTCACCAGAGCCACAGGCAGTTAACCCCAGTCCAGAATGGGTGCAAGAAATAAGGGGGATTACAAATAAAAAGTAATACAACACATAGAAACACCCAGCACTCACCAGCTAGCTCACAGCTAAGATAAAATCACAACTGGAAAGGTTAGTTACCGCATCTGGCCAAATGGGAAAGCTCAGGCACTACGTCAAGGTCCTTTCCACTGCCTGAATCTTATGAGGTAAGTGATGAGCCCAGGAGAGGAGCACTGTTAGACCGGCCCTTTAAGGATAGGAATGTATAGGAATGTATCTGTGGGTTGTTGGTTCTTTCTTGCCAAGCTTCACAGGGTTCCACTATCATTTCTCCGGAGATAAATAATTCATATACATTCCTATCCTTAAAGGGCCGGTCTAACAGCGCTCCTCTCCTGGGCTCATCACTTACCTCTTAAGATTGGGGTAACTTCTTGTAAGTAGTCATTTTAGAAGATTACTACTAGGATCATTAAGCCTATACATTTATAAAAGTGTTAAACAAACCTTGAATTCATATTTACATTGGACTTTTAAATGAAGTGTTGAATTATAAACAACTCCATTCCAGCTTTGGGACTTTAGCACTGTCACTTCATGTGTTTTATATATATATACATTTTTAACCTTGTTTTATCCTTAATCATTTAAATTGTATTGTATCTCAATCCTTTCTTTTAAATATGAATATATACATTTATAAATTGTATCTTACTGAGTGTGGTAGCTTTTTTTAGCGCATCTTCTTTTTATCTTTATAGCTTATTTTCAGGGGTTTTTGCAAAAATACCCCTATTTGAAGTTGCTCCACACCACACACCTGTTAGCTAGCTCAATATATCCCTTTCTATATATACATTTTTGTGCCTAATTATATATTGCTGTGTCAAGTTTCATATTTCGTTGACAATTGATTATCAATTGATCATCTATTTATATTTGACATAGAACTGAATTCCTACTGCATGAGAATTTTTTGATTTAAGTATATTCAAATTTAATTACTAGAAACCTACTAATGGTATCATTCACCATCTGTCTAATACTCTCAATATTAATATAGGTATATTTCCTATATTTTTTATTTATTTAACACTAGGTGTAGCGCCATCCAAACCCATTCTGTTCTATTTCTACACGTAAAATCTAGGATTTTAGAATGTTTTCTTCTAATAATACATATATTGGGGGTTTGAGCTGCTTGTAATAGCCTCACTTCTGGAAATCTGTTAGATTTTATTTGGCTACACCCTTAGAAAACTCTTTTCCCCCTCTATTTTTAGCGCCTTCATAATTTGTTCTCTTTTTGTTTTATATATATATATATTTCTTTCATGAAATTGGCAAGAGTCCATGAGCTAGTGACATATGGGTTATACAATCCTACCAGGAGGGGCAAAGTTTCCCAAACCTCAAAATGCCTATAAATACACCCCTCACCACACCCACAATTCAGTTTTACAAAGTAAGTTTGTGCTAAGATTTCTACGTTGATATGCGCTTCTCAGCATTGCTGAAGCCCGATTCCTCTCAGAGTACAGCGAATGTCAGAGGGACGTGAAGGGAGTATCACCTATTGAATACGATGATTTCTCTAACGGGGGTCTTTTTCATGGGTTCTCTGTTATGGGTCGTAGAGGTTCATCTCCTACCTCCCTTTTCAGATCAACGATATACTCTCAATTTACCATTACCTCTACTAATAACTGTTTTAGTACTGGTTTGGCTATCTGCTATATGTGGATGGGTGTCTTTTGGTAAGTATGTTTTCATTACTTAAGACACTCTCAGCTATGGTTTGGCACTTTATGCAATTATATAAAGTTCTAAATATATGTATTGTACTTATATTTGCCATGAGTCAGGTTCATGTATTTCCTTCTGCAGACTGTCAGTTTCATATTTGGGAATGTAAACACTTTAAGAAATTTATTTCTTACCTGGGGTTTAGTCTTTTTTAAATTTGACTACTTTTTGCAAATGCGGGTGTTAGGCCCGCGGGTGCGTCAAATGCTAGACTTTATTGCGTCATTTTTGGCGCAAACTTTTTTTGGCGTGAAAAAATACATTTTTGACGCAACTTTGTCATTTCCGGCGTCATAAGTGACGCCGAGACCTTTCACATGGCGGCGTCATTAGTGACGCAATTGTGTCATTTCTGGTCATTTTTGGCGCCAAAAAAGTTTACGTTAAGTTGTGCGTCATACTGGGTGCCAAATTTTTTTCATTATTCCAATACCCCATTGTTGTTTGCCTCCTGCTTTCTTCTCTATCAAGAGGCCTATGCTTTTGCATTTTTTCCCATTCCTGAAACTGTCATTTAAGGAAATAGATAATTTTGCTTTATATGTTGTTTTTTCTCTTACATTGAGCAAGATGTCCCAATCCGATCCTGTCTCTGAAGTTACTGCTGGAACATTGCTGCCTGACATCGGTTCTACCAAAGCTAAGTGCATTTGTTGTAAAATAGTAGAAATTATTCCACCGAATGTCATTTGTAATAGTTGTCATGATAAACTTTTACATGCAGATAGTGTTTCTATCAGTAATAGTACATTGCCAGTTGCAGTTCCTTCAACTTCTTATGTGCATGATATACCTGTAAATTTTAAAGAATTTGTTTCTGATTCTATTATGAAGGCTTTGTCTGCATTTCCACCTTCTAATAAACGTAAAGGTCTTTTAAAACTTCTCATTTAGCTGATGAAATTTCAAATGACCAACAACATAAAAATTCATCCTCTTCTGATGAGGATCTATCTGAAACAGAAGACCCTTCCTCAGATATTGACACTGACAAATCTACTTATTTATTTAATATAGAGTATATGTGTTCTTTATTAAAAGAAGTGTTAATTACTTTGGATATTGAGGTAACCAGTCCTATTGACGTTCAGTCTAATAAACGTTTAAATGCTGTTTTTAAACCTCCTGTGGTTTCCCCAGGTGTTTTTCCCATTCCTGAGGCTATTTCTGATATGATTTCTAGGGAATGGAATAAGCCAGGTACTTCCTTTATTCCTTCTTCAAGGTTTAAGAGATTGTATCCTTTACCAGCAAAATCTATAGAGTTTTGGGAAAAGATCCCCAAAGTTGATGGGGCTATTTCTACTCTTGCTAAACGTACCACTATTCCTATGGAAGATAGCACTTCCTTTAAGGATCCTTTAGATAGGAAGCTTGAATCTTATCTAAGGAAGGCCTATTTATATTCAGGTCATCTTCTCAGACCTGCTATTTCTTTGGGTGATGTTGCGGCTGCATCAACTTTCTGGTTGGAAAATTTAGCACAACATGAATTGGATTTTGACATATCTAGCATTGTTCGCTTACTGCAACATGCTAATCATTTTATTTGTGATGCCATTTTTGATATTATCAAAATTCATGTTAGATCCATGTCTTTAGCTGTATTAGCTAGAAGAGCTTTGTTGCTTAAATCTTGGAATGCTGATATGACATCTAAATCTAGATTACTATCTCTTTCTTTCCAAGGTAATAATTTATTTGGTTCTCAGTTGGATTCTATTATTTCAACTATCACTGGAGGAAAAGGAGTTTTTTTGCCTCAGGATAAAAAACCTAATGGTAAATCTAAGGCTTCTAACCGTTTTCGTTCCTTTCGTCAGAATAAGGAACAAAAACTCAATCCTCCTCCCAGGGAATCTGCTTCCAGTTGGAAGCCTTCCTTAAATTGGAATAAATCCAAGCCATTTAGGAAACCAAAGTCTGCCCCTAAGTCTGCATGAAGGTGCGGCCCTCATTCCAGCTCAGCTGGAAGGGGGCAGATTAAGGTTTTTCAAGGATTTTTGGATAAAATCTGTCCAAAATCATTGGATTCAGAGCATTGTCTCTCAAGGGTATCGAATAGGATTCAAAGTAAGACCTCCTGTGAGAAGATTTTTTCTCTCACGCATCCCTGTAAATCCAGTAAAAGCTCAGGCTTTTCTGAAGTGTGTTTCAGACCTGGAGTCTTCAGGGGTAATCATGCCAGTTCCTCCTCAGGAACAAGGTTTGGGGTTTTATTCAAACCTATTCATTGTACCAAAGAAAGAAAATTTGTTCAGACCAGTTCTGGATCTGAAAATTTTGAATCATTATGTAACAGTACCAACTTTTAAGATGGTGACTATAAGGACTATTCTGCCTTTTGTTCAGCAAGGACATTACATGTCCACAATAGACTTGCAGGATGCATACCTTCATATTCCGATTCATCCAGCACACTATCAGTTTCTGAGATTCTCTTTTCTAGACAAGCATTACCAATTTGTTGCTCTTCCATTTGGTCTAGCAACAGCTCCAAGAATCTTTTCTAAGGTTCTGGGTGCCCTACTATCTGTAATCAGAGAACAGGGTATTGCGGTTTTTCCTTATTTGGACGATATCTTGGTACTAGCTCAGTCTTTACATACTGCAGAATCTCACACGAATCAACTAGTGTTGTTTCTTCGGAAACATGGTTGGAGGATCAATTTACCAAAAAGTTTATTGATTCCTCAGACAAGGGTCACCTTTTTAGGTTTTTCAGATAGATTCAGTGTCCATGACTCTGTCTCTAACAGACAAGAGACGTTTAAAATTGGTCGCAGCATGCCAGCACCTTCAGTCTCAGTCATTCCCTTCAGTGGCTATGTGCATGGAAGTTTTAGTCTCATGACTGCAGCATCGGACGCAATCCCCTTTGCTCGTTTTCACATGAGACCTCTACAGCTTTGCATGCTGAATAAATGGTGCAGGGATTATACAAAGATATCACAATTAATATCCTTGAATCCCAATGTACGACACTCTCTGACATGCTGGATAGATCACCATCATTTGGTTCAAGGGGCCTCATTTGTTCGGCCAACCTGGTGATCTCAACAGATGCGAGTCTTTCAGGTTGGGGAGCTGTTTTGGGATCTCTGACAGCACAAGGGGTTTGGAAATCTCAAGAGGCGAGATTACCAATAAATATTTTAGAACCTCCGTGCAATTCTCAGGGCTCTTCAGTTTTGGCCTCTGCTAAAGAGAGAACCGTTCATTTGTTTTCAGACAGACAATATCACAACTGTGGCTTATGTCAATCATCAGGGTGGGACTCACAGTCCCCAAGCTATGAAAGAAGTATCTTGGATACTTGCTTGGGCGGAATCCAGCTCCATTCTAATCTCTGTGGTACATATCCCAGGTGTAGACAATTGGGAGGCGGATTATCTCAGCCGCCAGACTTTACATTCAGGGGAGTGGTCTCTCCATCCAGATGTGTTTTCTCAGATTGTTCAGATGTGGGGGCTTCCAGAGATAGATCTCATGGCCTCTCATCTAAACAAGAAACTTCCCAGATACCTGTCCAGGTCCAGGGATGTTCAGGCGGAAGCAGTGGATGCACTGACACTTCCTTGGTGTTATCATCCTGCTTACATTTTCTCCTTCCAAGAGTGATCTTCAAAATCATCATGGAACAGTCTTTTGTGTTGCTGGTGGCTCCAGCATGGCCACACAGGTTTTGGTATGCGGATCTGGTGCGGATGTCCAGTTGCCCGCCTTGGCCACTTCCGTTACGGCCGGACCTACTATCTCAAGGTCCATTTTTCCATCAGGATCTCAAATCATTAAATTTGAAGGTGTGGAAATTGAACGCTTAGTTCTAAGTCATAGAGGTTTCTCTGACTCAGTGATTAATACTATGTAACAAGCTCGTAAATCTGTCTCTAGAAAGATTTATTATAGAGTTTGGAAGACTTACATTTCATGGTGTTCTTCTCATAAATTTTCCTGGCATTCTTTTAGAATTCCTAGAATTTTACAGTTCCTTCAGGATGGTTTGGATAAGGGTTTGTCTGCAAGTTCCTTGAAAGGACAAATCTCCGCTCTTTCTGTTTTATTTCACAGAAAGATTGCTATACTTCCTGATATTCACTGTTTTGTACAGGCTTTAGTTCGTATTAAGCCTGTCATTAAATCAATTTCTCCTCCATGGAGTCTTAATTTGGTTTTGAAGGCATTACAGGCTCCTCTATTTGAACCTATGCATTCTTTGGACATTAAACTACTTTCTTGGAAAGTGTTGTTCCTTTTGGCTATCTCTTCTGCTAGAAGAGTTTCTGAGCTATCTGCTCTTTCTTGTGAGTCTCCTTTTCTGATTTTTCATCAGGATAAGTCAGTTTTGCAGACTTCTTTTCAATTTTTACCTAAGGTTGTGAATTCTAACAACATTAGTAGATAAGTTGTTGTCCCTTCCTTATGTCCTAATCCTAAGAATTCTTTGGAGAGATCCTTACATTCTTTGGATGTGGTAAGAGCTTTGAAATATTATGTGGAAGCTACTAAAGATTTCAGGAAGACTTCTAGTCTATTTGTTTTATTTTCTGGTCCTAGGAAAGGTCAGAAGGCTTCTGCTAGTTCATTGGCTTCTTGGTTGAAACTTTTGATTCAACAAGCTTATTTGGAGTCGGGTCAGGCCCCTCCTCAGAGAATTACAGCTCATTCTACTAGATCAGTTTCCACTTTGTGGGCTTTTAAGAATGAAGCTTCAGTTGATCAGATTTGCAAAGCGGCGACTTGGTCCTTTTTGCATACATTTACTAAATTGATGTATTTGCTTCTTTGGAAGCAGTTTTTGGTAGAAAAGTTCTTCAGGCAGCTGTTTCAGTTTGATTCTTCTGCTTTTTGATTTAAGTTTTTTTCTTTCAAAAATGAAATAAACTTATTTTTTTTGGGGTTGTTTAATAATTTTTTCAGCGAAATATGGCTGTTTTTATTTTTATTCCCTCCCTCTCTAGTGACTCTTGAGTGGAAGACTCCACATCTTGGGTATTGATATCCCATATGTCACTAGCTCATGGACTCTTGCCAATTACATGAAAGAAAACATAATTTATGTAAGAACTTACCTGATAAATTCATTTCTTTCATATTGGCAAGAGTCCATGAGGCCCACCCTTTTTATGGTGGTTATGATTTTTTGTATAAAGCACAATTATTTCCAAATTTCCTTTGTTGATGCATTCTACTCCTTTCTTTATCACCCCACTGCTTGGCTATTCATTAAACTGAATTGTGGGTGTGGTGAGGGGTGTATTTATAGGCATTTTGAGATTTGGGAAAGTTTGCCCCTCCTGGTAGGATTGTATATCCCATACGTCACTAGCTCATGGACTCTTGCCAATATGAAAGAAATGAATTTATCAGGTAAGTTCTTACATAAATGATGTTATATATATATATATATATATACTGTATATATATATATATATATATATATATATATATATATATATACATATACACCTTTTGACATGTACATGTATGTATCTCTATGTTAAAGCTCTTTGCCTGCCTATTTTTTGCTAACTCATATCTTTGAGCTCTTATAGCTTTTTTTTTTGTGCAATATTGTTTTATTTTTAATAATTTTTATTAGATAGTGTTATATAAGTATAACTATACTTTGTAATGTATTTTTGATGTGTTTTGTGACACGGTATTATTTTGCAAAACAGTTAATCAGAGATCTGAGGATGCGGTAATCATTCTAGCAAAAATCGCAATTGTACTCACACGTTTGCATTTACTTTCAACTTGTAACATGAGCGTTAAAGCCAGCGCGCACAAACACCTGCGATAAACCCCTTTTCGCTTGTATGTGGCTGTTAGCGCACCACTCGTAATGTGGCTCTCTGTGTGTAGAAATTGTCATTCCTAAGTATAATAAAAGCAATTACTATAAATCCTGCTAGAAAATTTATGTGAAATATCATCACTTTTGCTACCTACTTTGTGGACTTTTGTGTTTTTCTATCATTTGTATTAACACTGCAAATTGTTTTACCTTTGGAGCTTTAGGTTCACTGACACGTAAAGCATCTCTAAAATATGCATCCACGGCATAATTGGCCCTTACGTTATCGCTTAGGGGCTCTATCTATTCCATCATGCTCAGCTAAATATATTAGCAAGGGGGAAAAAGCATTTCAGAAAAAAATATCCACTTTACTGGAAATTACAAAACAAAAATGATGGTATCTAAGTGATCAATTAAGGTTGTTTACCAAGAAAGTAAATTAAATTTAGATACAAGGCTTCTACAATTGACATGAGGATGATATATTATAAATCTTTATATGACACAAGAATGTGATAGAAGGAAATATCCTGTTGTTGTTTTTTTCCATTTACAAAATAACCATTTAGTACTGGGATTAATTTTATAATGAGCACAAAAGCATAGAAAATCTGTTCAAGACAAGTGTAAATATATATGTGATAATGCTGGTCTATTAAATATGCTCAGCTTTCTATCTCTGACTTTACCTACCACTTGTACTGCTCGAAAAGAAAACCAGATTTGAGTATATTTTTAATACAAAAAGATGCAGGTGGCCAACAACTGGGTAAAATACACCCCCAATTCCAAATGATGGCAGAAGTTTTATGCATACATGGGGGGCAGAAGTTTTATGTGTACATGGGGGCCTTCCACAGCTCTTATCTAGGCGTGTGAGTGTAGTAAGGTGATAGTGGTTGCACCTTTGAAATATGGCCTTGATACTTCTTTCCCATTGTTACTGGTGCTTCCTGCCTCAACACTTATAGTCCACAAGCTTTGGCAATGGCTCAGCAGATATAAATCACCATAAACCCTTTGGGTAATAACACCCCCATGATTTCTGTAGCCGGTACTTGAAAGTGGTAGCTTGATAACACTGAGAGAGTGAGAGGCCAGGACAGAGGCAGACTATTGATTCATGGGTGGAGCCACCAAGGAAGGAAGTGGGAAGCTATGCCCAAAAAGTGTCCTCTGCACCTATTCCGGTACAATGCGCCTCCATATGGGGCATATATTTTTAGTTGCATTTTCTTTGAATACCGAGCAAAATACAAATATGGCTCAAGACATACAGGAACATATTATTGCACAATACACATGCACTCAGCAAATTTTGTTTGCGCGAAATTACAGTAATTTACGCTCCCCATATTTTCTATGGGCGTCATTGAGCAGCAATTTCTGCTTGTATTACAAGTTGAAACGAAATGTGATTGTCGCCCGGATTCATCTTTGGTGAGTACCATCTTAGGGGTTTAGTGTTAGTTTGTTTGTTTTTTTGGCTTTAGTTTAGGGGTTTTTATTTTTTTCCTGGGCAGCAAAAGGGCAATACCCATCCAAATGCCATTATTGGGCAC
Source organism: Bombina bombina (assembly GCF_027579735.1). NCBI lineage: Eukaryota > Metazoa > Chordata > Amphibia > Anura > Bombinatoridae > Bombina > Bombina bombina. Next base: position 665,734,688 of record NC_069499.1, read on the forward strand.
TTTTTAGAGTAGTTTGATGTAATTTACAAGACAAGACAGCGTCTCCCCAAATAAAAGATGCTATTTTATTTTTTTCAATTATCACTTTGTTACTCCTGTGTTAAATGCAAGTTACTGATCAAGATAACTTGATCTTGATTTTGACCTCCGTGCCTTTCTTCCACCTACATCCTGCAACCACAACATAGCAAGTGTCATTGTTGGCTTTTAAACAAAATTCTTACAACCGCTGCTTCTTAACTTATGTTTCCGGCATCAGCTGCTTGATAAATCTCTCCCTAAGTGTCAGGGTTTCACCCTAATTTTGTTTGTTTATTTGCATTTTTTTATCTTAGCTGCCATTTTGCCTGTTTCTCTCCTCGCCTGCTGCAGAGTGTGTAATGCTGCTCACTAGACCCAGACTCCCTTTTATAGCCAATTTGAAGAACATCATCAGTGAGAGAAAGGTTGCAGTCTCAGAATTATGATGTTATCACTTACAGTACTATTTAACGTGCCTCAGTCCAGTCTATCTTTGCCCTTGCGTTGTCTCTGACTTCTTTGTTTGTTCCTGTGTTCCTGATTCTGTGTATGACCTGGCTTGCTTGGCGTCCCTTCTGGTTCCTTATCCCTGGCTTGTTCCTTATTCTGCTGAGCTTTGTGTTCCTGACCCCAGTTCATATGACTACTTGCTTTGTCTCTTGACCCGGCTCATCTGACTGCCAGAACTGGCTTTGACTACTGGCTTGTCATTTGGCTTTTGGACTCTTTATTACTTTTTGTTATTTTTTAATAAAGATGTGATTAATTTAGCCATTCACATCTCTGTCTGATTCCTGGTTCCCTGACACTAAGGGACAAATACCTGCCTCACCTTTTGCAGACTGACCCAACAGGAAGAGGCTAAGGGGCCCCTTTATCAAGCTCCGTATGGAGCTTGAGGGCCTGTGTTTCTGGCAAGCCTGCAGACTCGCCAGAAACACCAATTATGAATCAGCAGTCTAAAGACCGCTGCTCCATAACCTGTCCGTCTGCTCTGAGGAGGCCGACAGACATCACCGCAATTCAATTGATTGACACCCCTGCTAGCGGCCGATTGGCCGCGAATCTGCAGGGGGCGGCGTTGCACCTGCAGTTCACAAGAGCTGGTGGTGCAATGCTGAATACGGAGAGCGTATTGCTCTCCGCATTCAGCGAGGTCTGTCGGACATGATCCGCAATGTCGGATCATGTCCGACAGGCCTTTCATAAATAGGCCCCTAAGAGACAAGTCCCTGCAACACTTATATAGTAAAATATCCAAGAAGCGCCTAAATAGAGGCAAAGGAAGAATCTAACAGATTGGACTAATGGAGATGTCACTTACCATATACTAATCAAACATTTATTAACATATATTAATATGTATTAACATAAAAAATAAAAACATGGATCCATGTAACACATAATATTTTAAAAAATTCCAGTAAAAACAATAGACAATTTGGACAATTTAAATCCTAATCATAAATCAGTGGCAAATTGTACTGTAGAATAGCAAAGTATCGCCAGTTATGGAGATAAATAAATAAGAGTCAGATAAAATGATCTCTAAGTGATGATATGATTCCAAAGTATATGTGATAAAGTCCCCTTCTTAGTGGAAAAAAGGAAAAAAATCCAGTGGAAAAATGTGAATGAAAAAAACAAAAATAAAAATTAAAAATGTATAATTGATCCTGTGGGAAATACAATAGAAATCCCAAAAAATGTGAAAGATAAAAAATGACAAAATATGATAAAAAAATTATATCAAAACCAAAAACTTATAAATGTGTGATCGAAAAATGTGATAAAAAATAAAGTGAATGTTATAATGGGGTTTGGAATATATAATCCAAATATGTAGCGTCAATAACTGAATATTAGTGAATGATCCTCCTTGTGAATGTGTCCGTGTAAGTGATGATGGTATTCCTTTTTAGTCGAATAACTGTGCTTTTCTTTCAATATTGCCTTTAGTGATTCCTGTAAGTTAAAAAAGTGACATAGTGCAATAACGTTTCAAAATACAAATAGAGGGGTACTTATCAAGCCGTCAACCTCAAATACGCTGGAATTCCGCAGCGTATTTGTGGTGAGGCTGATTCGCCTTAGTTATCAAGCCCTAAATACCGGCAAAAGTAGAATTTAGTGACGTAAGCTTCAATCCGCCGGACTCAGTCCGACACAGATCGATTCTTACGTCACTCCAGATGTTCCACACACAAGTGCGGCACAATCTGACTACTTTTGCTAGTTATCAAAAAACTAGCAGGTACGCTCGCCACTTTTCCGGCCCAGCATACCTGGTTTTCAATCCGTCGCCCTGGAGGCGGCGGATCCCATAGGAATCAATGGGAGTCTGACCATAGCGAAAGTTCATGTTCGCTGCTGCCAGATATCCCATTGATTCCTATGGGACCTGTCTACACCTAACACCCTAACATGTACCCCGAGTCTAAACACCCCTAATCTGCTCCCCTACACCGCCACAACTAAATAAAGTTATTCCCACCTAAACCGCCGCTCCCGGAGCCCACCGCAACTATAATATATGTATTAACCCCTAAACCGCCGCTCCCGGACCCCGCCGCCACTATAATATATGTATTAACCCCTAAACCGCCGCTCCCGGACCCCGCCGCAACTATAATAAACATGTTAACCCCCTATACCGGCGCCCCCAGAGCCCCCCGCAACTAAATAAAGTTATTAACCCCTAAACCGCCGCTCCTAGACCCCGCCGCAACTCTTATAAATGTATTAACCCCTAAACCGCCGCTCCGGACCCCGCCGCCACCTACATTATACCTAGTAACCCCTATCCTGCCCCCCCTATACTGCCGCCACCTATAATTAAGTTATTAACCCCTATCCTGCCGATCCCGTACCTCGCCGCACCTAAATAAATAGTTTAACCCCTAAACCGCCGCTCCAGGACCCCGCCGCAACCTATATTAAACTTATTAACCCCTAATATGCCCCCCCTACACCGTCGCCACCTATAATAAAGTTATTAACCCCTATCCTGCCCCCCCTACACCGCCGCCACTGTAATAAAATGATTAACCCCTAAACCTAAGTCTAACACTAACCCTAACACCCCCCTAACTTAAATATTAATTAAATAAATCTAAATAAATTTAACTCTTATTAACTAAATGAATCCTATTTAAAAGTAAATACTTACCTTTAAAATAAACCCTAATATAGCTACAATATAAATAATAATTATATTGTAGCTATTTTAGGATTTATTTTTATTTTACAGGCAACTTTCAATTTATTTTAACTAGGTACAATAGTTATTAAATAGTTATTAACTATTTAATAGCTACCTAGTTAAAATAAAGAGAAATTTACCTGTAAAATAAATCCTAACCTAAGTTACAATTACACCTAACACTACACTATACTTAAATAAATTATTCCTATTTAAAACTAAATACTTACCTGTAAAATAAACCCTAAGATAGCTACAATGTAATTAATAATTACATTGTAGCTATTTTAGGATTTATATTTATTTTACAGGCAACTTTGTATTTATTTTAGCTAGTTAGAATAGTTATTAAATAGTTATTAACTATTTAATAACAACCTGGCTAAAAGAAATACAAAATTACCTGTAAAATAAATCCTAACCTAAGTTACAATTAAACCTATCACTACACTATCATTAAATTAATTAAATTAATTACCTACAAATAACTACAATTAAATACAATTAAATAAACTAACTAAAGTACAAAAAATAAAAAAAGCTAAGTTACAAAAAATTAAAAAAATAAGTTACAAACATTTAAAAAATATTACAACAATTTTAAGCTAATTACACCTAATCTAAGCCCCCTAATAAAATAACAAAGCCCCCCAAAATAAAAAATTCCCTACCCTATTCTACATTAAAAAGTAAACAGCTCTTTTGCCTTACCAGCCCTTAAAAGGGCCTTTTGCAGGGCATGCCCCAAATAAAAGAGCTCTTTTGCTTGTAAAAGAAAAATACAACCCCCCCCCAACATTAAAACCCACCACCCACATACCCCTAATCTAACCCAAACCCCCCTTAAATAAACCTAACACTGCCCCCCTGAAGATCATCCTACCTTGAGTCGTCTTCACTCAGCCGAGCACCGATGGAACTGAAGAGGAGATCCGATAGAAGTCATCATCCAGGCGGCGTCTTCAATCTTCATCCATCCGGAGCGGAGCCATCTTCAGAAGAGCCTACACGGATCCATCCTCTTCTTCCCGGCGACTAACAACGAATGACGGTACCTTTAAGTGACATCATCCAAGATGGCGTCCCTCGAATTCCGATTGGCTGATAGGATTCTATCAGCCAATCGGAATTAAGGTAGAAAAATCTGATTGGCTGATTGAATCAGCCAATCAGATTCAAGTTCTATCCGATTGGCTGAACCAATCAGCCAATCGGATTGAACTTGAATCTGATTGGCTAATTCGAGGGATGCCATCTTGGATGACGTCACTTAAAGGTACCGTCATTCGTCGTTAGTCGTCGGGAAGAAGAGGATGGATCCGCGTAGGCTCTTCTGAAGATGGCTTCGCTCCGCTCCGGATGGATGAAGATTGAAGACGCCGCCTGGATGATGACTTCTATCGGATCTCCTCTTCAGTTCCATCGGTGCTCGGCTGAGTGAAGACGACTCAAGGTTGGATGATCTTCAGGGGGGTAGTGTTAGGTTTATTTAAGGGGGGTTTGGGTTAGATTAGGGGTATGTGGGTGGTGGGTTTTAATGTTGGGGGGGTTGTATTTTTCTTTTACAGGCAAAAGAGCTGTTTTATTTGGGGTATGCCCCGCAAAAGGCCCTTTTAAGGGCTGGTAAGGCAAAAGAGCTGTTTACTTTTTAATGTAGAATAGGGTAGGGAATTTTTTTATTTTGGGGGGCTTTGTTATTTTATTAGGGGGCTTAGATTAGGTGTAAGTAGCTTAAAATTGTTGTAATATTTTTTAAATGTTTGTAACTTATTTTTTTTATTTTTTGTAACTTAGCTTTTTTTTTGTACTTTAGTTAGTTTATTTAATTGTATTTAATTGTAGTTATTTGTAGGTAATTAATTGAATTAATTTAATGATAGTGTAGTGTTAGGTTTAATTGTAACTTAGGTTAGGATTTATTTTACAGGTAATTTTGTATTTCTTTTAGCTAGGTAGTTATTAAATAGTTAATAACTATTTAATAACTATTCTAACTAGCTAAAATAAATACAAAGTTACCTGTAAAATAAATATAAATCCTAAAATAGCTACAATGTAATTATTAATTACATTGTAGCTATCTTAGGGTTTATTTTACAGGTAAGTATTTAGTTTTAAATAGGATTCATTTATTAAAGTATAGTGTAGTGTTAGGTGTAATTGTAACTTAGGTTAGTTTTTATTTTACAGGTAAATTTCTCTTTATTTTAGCTAGGTAGCTATTAAATAGTTAACTATTTATAGCTATTGTACCTAGTTAAAATAAATTGAAAGTTGCCTGTAAAATAAAAATAAATCCTAAGATAGCTACAATATAATTATTATTTATATTGTAGCTATATTAGGGTTTATTTTAAAGGTAAGTATTTAGTTTTAAATAGGATTCATTTAGTTAATAAGATAAATATTATTTAGATGTATTTAATTAATATTTAAGTTAGGGGGGTGTTAGGGTTAGTGTTAGACTTAGGTTTAGGGGTTAATAATTTTATTAGAGTTGCGGCGGTGTAGGGGGGGGGCAGGATAGGGGTTAATAAATTTATTATAGATGGCGACGGTGTAGGGGGAGCAGATTAGGGGTTAATAAGTTTAAGATAGGTTGCGGCGGGGTCCGGGAGCGGCGGTTTAGGGGTTAAACTATTTATTTAGTTGCGGCGGGGTCCAGGATCCGCAGGATAGGGGTTAATAAATTTATTCTAGGTGGCGGCGGTATAGGGGGGGCAGGATAGGGGTTACTAGGTATAATGTAGGTGGCGGCGGTGTCCGGGAGCGGCGGTTTAGGGGTTAATACATTTATTATAGTTGCGGCGGGGTCTAGGAGCGGCGGTTTAGGGGTTAGTAACTTTATTTAGTTGCGGGGGGCTCCGGGGGCGCCAGTATAGGGGGTAGAACAGTGTAGTTAGTGTGGGTGCTTAGTGACAGCTTATCAATAAAGCTGTGAAAAAGCCGAAGAGCAGCGAGATCGGATGAGTGATAACTATCACAGTCCGCTGCTCATCGCCCCGTACTTGGTGCGCGGCTTTTTGACAGCTTTTTTGATAACTTAGGTGAACATATTCAGGTCCGCGGCGGCGATGTGAGGCGAGCTTAGGCGGGTGTATTGGACCGGCGAAGGCAGGTAAAGTAGACGGCTTGATAAGTACCCCTCATAATGTTGAAATAATGCTCACCAAATATTGTCAACGCGTTTCGGCCTCTTTAACAGGCCTTTCTCAAGAGTATCAGTCTTGGCACCTAATTAGAGAGGATCCAGTTATTGGAGATAAGATCTCTATTAACCCAAGATTTATATATAAAAAATCAAAGAACCTAAAGAGCACATTGGCCCCCAGCGAGTTTAAAACAAATAATCAGTCCAAACAACATGACCTACTAGGGAACATAGTCAAAGGCTTCTTTCTTGCCATTGCTGCAGATCCTGCCACTACACAAATAAAACCAAAGAATATACGTCAACTCAAACAGGAATAACCTACCATATAAATGACACAATCAGATGTACAGATAAAGGAATCATATACCTCATACAGTGTAGTTGTAATATGCAATATTTAGGAGAGACCTCTAGAACACTCCGCGAAAGAATAAGAGAACACCTTTGTATCATAGAAAAAGGCAACAAGGAAACACACCTATACAGACACTTTAGAGAGGTCCATAATAACCGACTTAAAGACTTTAAATTCTGGGGGATTTTGAAAGTCAAGCCAGAATGGAGAGGAGGGAATTTTGAAACAAAGCTCCTAAAAAAGGAAGCCGAACTGATATATATCATGAAAACACTGCACCCATTAGGCTTAAACTCAGAACTTGATGTAGCTCCTTTAATGTTTGACTAAAACTTCCCCTAAGGGTCTTTATTAGATATGCCTTTTAAAACAATCGGAACCTCCTTTCATTATTTGCCCCAGTATGCAACCACCAAATGTAAAACTTTGGAATAGTCTGTCTACATTTTATGTCATATACACATATGTGTTTAACTTTTACCTATGTGTTTAATTTTACCCCTAATACACTAAGAACCATTTTTTCATAACTAACTTCTGTTTGCAAGTACCAAATGTAAAACTTTGGAATAGTCTGTCCATGTCATATACACATATGTGTTTAACTTTTACCTATGTGTTTAACTTTACCCCTAATACACTAAGAAGCGTTTTTTCATAATTAACTTCCGTTTGCAAGTACCAAATGTAAGATTTTATAATATTTATCAAAAAGAGAACAAATATCGACATATGTGTTTAACCTTTAACTATGTGTTTAATCATACTATCATCCCCCAAACAATACTGACTCTTGATCAGATAAGTATGCCCCAATATACAACCACCAAACGTGAAATATCTAGAATGTCTGTCTATTTTCTATATCATATACAAATATGGGAAAAATTCTTTACCTATGTGTTTAACTTTAACTCTAAGACAATGAGAACCCCCAGTTCTCTCTTTGTGTCCCTAATTTACTTCTGTTTGTAACTATCAAATGTAAAACTCTGTAAAAACTTTATATTCCCTGTACAATACTGACATTTGTCTTTTACCTCTACCTATGTGTTTAATCAAATTGAGGACTCCAAAAAATACTAACTCTTGAACAGACTTTACTCATAATGTAAGTCTATTTCACTTGACACCATGGATGTGACCATATTACACTTATGGTTGTTCCTTTCCGAAGCAATATGTACTTTTAGTATACTAGTTGTTAAACTAAAATTAACAACGGGACATTTCCAAAAAACTACAAGAGACAATAAGATACCTCCTTAAAAGTTTAAGGGATATAACTCAATTTCCACCTTAACTGGGATCACACACCCCTTTTGAACTAAGCAATAAGGATACAGGATAGCCCTATAAAGGAATACCTGCCAGCAATGAGAACACATCTTGAAAAAGCCCCAAGTGAGGGGAGAAACCGGTTGATGACTGTGTCTCATTTCCTACAAGAAGAACTACTGCTATGCTGAACTCCTTTAAGGCCTGTGAACAGCCGCCGAAAGGATCGCTATCGTGTTGAAAAAGCACACAGGACAACTACCAACGCCTGGCTCACTACCCCCAAGGTCTGTGAATTTGAATACAGCCCTCTGAGGGAGCGCACCAGTCTACGAATTGAATATACTGCCAGATAATCTAGTACCTGCACTAAGCACCACGGAATAAGAGTGCCTTGAAGTTACTATATACCATCATCTAAAGGATTGCTATTACCCCGGAGATCGTTTACATTCTGTTCCTCCCGGAATCAGCTGGACATTTTCAGAAAGGGTGATATAAGCGGACTACGCTAGGAGTACACACCCACCTCCAGAGGATCACCCACCTACAGGACGAACAATATTCAATCTGTGCTTCACAGATTAGCGCAAGGTACCTCACTCACCCATTAGCTTGATCCAATGCTATTAGTATGATCATCTAGTCATGAGTGTTTTCTTTCACTATAGTGCACTTTCAGGTTAATACTGCTCTAACCCCAGGTTAATACTGTTTTAATCCCTGGTTTTTACGCTGGACGTCCAGTTATTAAGTCTGTTTGTATTGCTATTTGTTTTTATTTATACTGTTTGAATATCTCTGCTTTTTATACTTATATATTTATTTGAGTATAGTTTTCTTCTATCCTCAATCACAGTATATATATATATATAGATTTGTGGTTAATCTTTTCCCTTTCTGTATGTTTTTTCAAACTAATTTAAAGGGCCCCATTAATTACTTTTTTAGTATATATGTACTGATTTTATTAACACTGATTTTATAATCTTGATTGTATTGTAATTTTACACTATTAAATATATTTTTTAAGATATGTATTAGGCTATTACCATTTATTAACTTCTATTACGATTATATTTCTGCTAAGGTAGACCCTTGTAGGTTACCCGTAAACAGGCTAATATGGTCAAACAAATCCTCACAGAGATGGTATCTGTATCGTAGTTATGACGTTCCAATCTTTATCCTATAAAGGGGCCATAATCCAATTGTATGTTAAGCCTCCTAGGTTCCACTGTGTTCAAAGTGTAAATCCATTTTGACTCTTGTTGAAGCAGAATTCTGCCACGGTCACCTCCCCTAGTCAGATGTGGTATGTGGTCTATGATCATGGTCCTCAGGCTGGAGACACTATGTTTCAACTGTGCAAAGTGCCACTGGCTGATCAGAGGTGCCCTTCTTGTGGCCTCCCTGATGGCATGCTTATAATTGGCCATTCTTTCATGAAAATATGTAATGGTTTTGCCTACATAGAACAGGGAGCACCAACACACCAGGATGTAGACAACATGCGTGCTACTGCAGGTTACTCTATCTTGTATTTTGTAGCGTTTGTTGTAGTGTGGATGTTTTGGAATGTAGGACCCATTTACATACCGGTGCAGGTCCACATTTGAAGCATCCCATTTTGGTAGATTTAAGCCATGTACCTTTTTGATAGGATTCTTTGGGGTCAGTCTTGACCAATATATCTTGTATATTCCTGGCTCGTCTACAGGGAGTGCAGAATTATTAGGCAAATGAGTATTTTGACCACATCATCCTCTTTATGCATGTTGTCTTACTCCAAGCTGTATAGGCTCGAAAGCCTACTACCAATTAAGCATATTAGGTGATGTGCATCTCTGTAATGAGAAGGGGTGTGGTCTAATGACATCAACACCCTATATCAGGTGTGCATAATTATTAGGCAACTTCCTTTCCTTTGGCAAAATGGGTCAAAAGAAGGACTTGACAGGCTCAGAAAAGTCAAAAATAGTGAGATATCTTGCAGAGGGATGCAGCACTCTTAAAATTGCAAAGCTTCTGAAGCGTGATCATCGAACAATCAAGCGTTTCATTCAAAATAGTCAACAGGGTCGCAAGAAGCGTGTGGAAAAACCAAGGCGCAAAATAACTGCCCATGAACTGAGAAAAGTCAAGCGTGCAGCTGCCAATATGCCACTTGCCACCAGTTTGGCCATATTTCAGAGCTGCAACATCACTGGAGTGCCCAAAAGCACAAGGTGTGCAATACTCAGAGACATGGCCAAGGTAAGAAAGGCTGAAAGACGACCACCACTGAACAAGACACACAAGCTGAAACGTCAAGACTGGGCCAAGAAATATCTCAAGACTGATTTTTCTAAGGTTTTATGGACTGATAAAATGAGAGTGAGTCTTGATGGGCCAGATGGATGGGCCCGTGGCTGGATTGGTAAAGGGCAGAGAGCTCCAGTCCGACTCAGACGCCAGCAAGGTGGAGGTGGAGTACTGGTTTGGGCTGGTATCATCAAAGATGAGCTTGTGGGGCCTTTTCGGGTTGTGGATGGAGTCAAGCTCAACTCCCAGTCCTACTGCCAGTTTCTGGAAGACACCTTCTTCAAGCAGTGGTACAGGAAGAAGTCTGCATCCTTCAAGAAAAACATGATTTTCATGCAGGACAATGCTCCATCACACGCGTCCAAGTACTCCACAGCGTGGCTGGCAAGAAAGGGTATAAAAGAAGAAAATCTAATGACATGGCCTCCTTGTTCACCTGATCTGAACCCCATTGAGTACCTGTGGTCCATCATCAAATGTGAGATTTACAAGGAGGGAAAACAGTACACCTCTCTGAACAGTGTCTGGGAGGCTGTGGTTGCTGCTGCACGCAATGTTGATGGTGAACAGATCAAAACACTGACAGAATCCATGGATGGCGGGCTTTTGAGCGTCCTTGCAAAGAAAGGTGGCTATATTGGTCACTGATTTGTTTTTGTTTTGTTTTTGAATGTCAGAAATGTATATTTGTGAATGTTGAGATGTTATATTGGTTTCACTGGTAAAAATAAATAATTGAAATGGGTATATATTTGTTTTTTGTTAAGTTGCCTAATAATTATGCACAGTAATAGTCACCTGCACACACAGATATCCCCCTAAAATAGCTATAACTCAAAACAAACTAAAAACTACTTCCAAAACTATTCAGCTTTGATATTAATGAGTTTTTTGGGTTCATTGAGAACATGGTTGTTGTTCAATAATAAAATTAATCCTCAAAAATACAACTTGCCTAATAATTCTGCACTCCCTGTATAAGCCATACGAGGAGGATTCAATCACCAGTTTGACAGGCTCCTGTCAGTTTGTAGTATGTCCCATCAGTTGTGGACCGCTCTGGCTATTCAGTGATGCTCCGGGGTGAAATTCAACCTGGAAGGAAAAACTTGTTTCTGTACATTAGTACGATCCAACAGTGTGACTTGTGATTGGCCAACCAAATGCTTCCTAGCATCATCAATGTCATTCTTATCATACCCTCTGGCCTGTAATTTCGTGCACGTCGTATCCAGCTGAGTTTGTAGGATGCTTGAATCCGAATTGTTGCAAACCACTCTTGTCAATCGGGAGGAGATAATACTCATCTTTTGGTGGTCAGGGTGGCAACTTGTGGATAGAAGTAAGTTCCTATCTGTAGGTTTTGTATACAAAGAAGTACCAAACCTACTGTCAGCCTGTGGAAGGTAATCTCACCCTTGTAATGGAGAGAGGGGAATTTTAGGACCACAACTGCAGTTTTAAGAGTGTTGTGAAAGTATCAATGATTCTGTATAGGTGAAGGGAGGCAGCAAGGTTCAGAATCAATGGATACAGTTCACTTTTATTATAAGGATAGGTGTGACAATGGCTGAGACCACAGAGCGTATAGCCCCACTCAGTATTGACAAACTGGTTCCCACTTAATAAATAACATGCAATTGCAAGGTTAAAGATTTAAACAGATAGTATCTGATCATAATTGGCAGCACAGATAACAGTACAAGAATAAGGCAAAATACAGCTAATGATACTTGAGCTTTTTAAGGTACTGAGACTGACAAATAACGAAGTTAGGTAATTATTAGCGCATTTGAATACGAAGGCATCCTAACTAAAGGTTCTGAGACATGTCTGGAGTAAATGTTGAATAATGGTAACTTACTGCGGTACAGGAATGAAGGAAGCGCTTTTTTAAACTTACTATAGAAGTAATGAGTGAGTGGTGTCCGGACACAGAGTAGTTCCCCTGCAGAGTCTGGGGATTTGCAGCGTGTGCGATGGCGTGTGACGTCACCGCTTGCCGGTTCCGGTCCTGTGTTTGGTAGAGAGGTGAGCTGCGTCTGTCTCAAAGGTTGCAAGGAAGTTTGAGGGTGAGAAGCTGGATTCAACAATCAAGCAATTTGGTATGAGTAGGAGGGAAATTTAAACAGCTTGATGGGGAGGAGATTATGTAAGTGTGAAAAGACACAGCTATACAAAGGATAAAGCAAAGAACTTAGGCAGTCATGACAGGACCCCCCCCCCCCCAAGGATCAACTCCGGGGATCGGGTCCAGGGCGATCAGGACAACGTTCATGGAACCTGGCCACCAATCGGGGGGCAGATAGATTAGAAGCCGGTTCCCAGGAGTCCTCAGAATCAGGATAGCCCTTCCAATGAACCAGATACTGAAGCTGCCCTCGAAAGCGTCGGGAGTCCAACACATCTTGTACCTCATACTCCAGGGTGGCATCCTGCAGATGAGGAAGTATAGGAATAGAAGGATCATGGTGACGAAGCTGTCTATAAGGCTTGAGGAGAGACACATGAAAGGTAGAATGGGATTTCAGATTTGCTGGTAATGCGAGGGTGACAGCATTCATATTCACAATCTTTACGATGGGGAATGGTCCAATAAAGCTGGAAGACAGTTTCCTGGAAGGAAGGGGTAAATGTAGATTACGTGTCGATAACCAAACGTAGTCACCTACAGCATATTTAGGCGAGGGAATCCTTTTCTTGTCAAAATGAAATTTATACCGATCCTTGGCGATGCGAATATTTTCAGCAGTTAATGAAAAGGATTCACTAATAGTGTTGATGAGGTCATTCACAACAGGACAAGTGTTGCCGACCATAGAATCCCATTCAAAAGAGGGATGGAAACCATAATTAATGAAGAACGGTGTGGAGTTAGTAGAGGAATGAATGGAATTGTTGAAGGCGAATTCTGCGTATGGCAGAAGTTGGGTCCAGTTCTCTTGTTTAGCTGAGATGAAACATCTTAAGTATTGTTCAATGCACTGGTTTGTTCTTTCAGTCTGGCCATTAGTTTGGGGATGGAAAGAGGTACTGAGACGTCTACAAATACCTAGTGAGTGACAAAGTTGTTTCCAGAAGTGGCTGGTAAATTGAGTACCCCTATCTGAGGTGATACTATTCGGGAGTCCGTGATACTTGAACACATGGTGGATCATTAAGGAAATGGTTTCAGAAGAAGTTGGAAGTTTATGGTAGGGCACAAAATGTGCCATTTTACTAAATAGGTCCACGACTACTAATATGGTGTTATTCCTTTCTGAGATAGGCAGGTCGACTATGTAGTCGATAGCTATGTCTCTCCAAGGACGGTCAGGAGTCGGTAAGGGGATCAATTTTCCGTACGGGGGAGTCCTCCCTTTTTTAGTAGTTTCGCAGATCATACAGGTCTTAACGTAATCCGCGATATCGGAGAGGTAAATTGGCCACCAAAAGTATCTGGAGACTAATTCTTGAGTTTTCTTTATGCCCATATGTCCAGCAGATGGGGAGTCATGTAAAGTTTTTAAGACTGTTGGTCTGAGACTGTTGGGTACATAGATTTGTTGTTGGTGATAATACAACCCATCCGTGTGTAAATCCAAGACCTGTAATGGTTTATTTGAGTCAGCCTGTTGTGCCGATTTGAACTGATTGTTTTGTTCTACAGTTAAAGCTAAGAACCTGTCAAGAGGAATTAAGGGTTAGAGGTTTGGATGCAGGACTTGGTCCACCAAGTGTCTTGAGAGGGCATCAGCCTTCTTGTTCTTGTTTGCAGGACGGTAGGTGATAAGATAATTAAACCTAGCCAAGAATAGGTTCCATCGGACCTGCCGTGCACTAAGAGTCCTATTTGATTGTAGGTATTCTAGATTTTTGTGATCAGTGTAGATCAAGATTGGAAGAATGGTCCCTTCCAGAAGGTGTCTCCATTGTTCTAATGAAGTCTTGATTGCTAACAGTTCTTTATCCCCAATTGGGTAGTTGATTTCAGCTGAATTAAGTATTCGTGAATAGAAGGCGACAGGGTGTAGAGGGTCCTTAGGAGTCAGCCTCTGTGAGAGGATTGCTCCCAAAGCATAATTAGATGCATCTACTTCCAGGATATACTGTAACTTAGAATTAGGGAATTGGAGGATAGGGGCCGTAGTGAAAGCCTTTTTTAAAAAGTTGAAAATTTGTTCTAAATCATCGTTCCATCGAAAGTGTGTATCAGATTTGGTCAAGTTAGTTAATGGTCTTGTCAAGTCAGCAAAATTTTTAATAAACTTCCTGTAGAAATTGGCGAAACCCATGAACCTTTGTATATCCTTTTTACTTTTTGGGGAAGGCCAATTTTGGATTACCGATATCTTATCATTATCCATCTGGATACCTTGGGGTGATACAATATAACCTAGAAATTTTATTTCTTTGGAGTGAAATAAGCATTTTTCTAGTTTGACATATAGAGAATTTTCTCTCAACCGTGTTAATACTAGGGTAACATGTTTGATGTGTTCTGTAAGTGAGGTAGAGAATATGAGTATATCATCCAAATATATCACCATAAATAAATCCAAAAAATCCTTAAAAATGTCATTTATGAAGTATTGAAAAGTAGCCGGGGCATTACAGAGGCCAAATGGCATCACAGTATATTCAAATAAGCCGTAACGTGTACGGAATGCTGTAAGCCATTCATGACCCTCCTTGATACGTACTAAGTTGTAAGCCCCTCTGAGATCCAATTTAGTGTATATAGTAGCATCTTGTAATCTATCAAGGAGTTGGGGAATTAAAGGCAAAGGATAGCGGTTTTTTATTGTACGCTTGTTTAGTTCTCTGTAATCAATAATGGGTCTTAGGGACTGATCTTTATTTTTAACAAAAAATATACCAGCCCCAGCTGGGGAGGTGGAAGGACGTATAAAGCCTTTCTTTAAGTTATCTGCCAAATAAGTTTTAAGGTGTTGTAACTCAGGTTCTGAGAGGGGAAATACATGGCCGTAAGGTATATCAACACCTGGCAGGAGATCAATAGGGCAGTCATAAACCCTATGAGGTGGTAGATTCTCTGATTCTTTTTTATCAAAGACATCAGCGAATGTAATGTATTCCTTGGGGATTTGTAATGGAACATCTAGTAAAATTTGTTCCTGATGGAGACACAAATTTTTACAATATGGAGAATTAAAGAGAACTTGTGAAGTTGACCATTGTATAGTGGGATCGTGTTGTTTAAACCAAGTGATACCAAGTATAATGGGATATAGAGGTGAGGGTATAACATCAAAAGTAAGATACTCTGTGTGTTGGTCATGTGTGGTGAGCCTTAATGGTATGGTATGGTATAAGATGGGTCCGGAAGTTATTTCATTACCATCAATAAAACGAAGTACACTAGGCACCAATTTCTTAACGAGTGGAATTTTATTTACAGTAGTGAATTGGTGATCTATATAATTGTGGCTCGCTCCAGAGTCAAGGATTGCTTGTGAGTTGAGTCTTTGCTGATCCCACTGTAATAAGATAGGAAGGGAGCAATGATTAGACTGTGTTTGTTTAGCAGATAGACATATATTTGTAGTGTTCATCTTACCCTTCCTACGCTGTAATTGAGAGCAGTCCTTTACAGTGTGATCAATCCCTCCACAATACATACAGAGATCTAAAGCTTTTCTTCTTAGTTTCTCCTGTTGAGTTAATGGACCTCTGATGAAACCGAGTTCCATAGGAATTTCAGAAGTTTTTGTAGGTGTTTTAGGTGGGGGTAATGTAGTAGCTGTATGTTTAGTGGATGATTCTAAGTGTGACCTTTCTGAGCGTCTCTCTCTGATGCGTCTATCTAAAGTGATGCTTGCATCTATTAGGAGTTCTAAAGTATCTGGGAGGGGTTGTCTGGCTAGCTCATCCTTGAGAGTATCTGAGAGGCCTAGGCGGAATTGATTGCGTAATGAGAGGTCATTCCACTGTGTATCTGGGGACCATTTCTTAAACTCTGCGATGTAGTCCTCCACAGGCCTTTTATGTTGTCTCAGAGACCTCATTGCTGTCTCAGCAGACAGCTGTTTGTAGGGATCATCATAAAGCTGTCCCATTGCTTTAAAAAACTGATCAAATGAGTACAACAATGGGTCATTGGTCTCAAAAAACAAATTTGCCCATATACGTGGTTCGCCACGCAGATAAGAGATTGTGGTGAGAACCTTCAAATGATCATTGAAATATGTTTTGGGTTTTAGTTGGAAGTATAAGGAACATGAGTTTTTGAATTCCCTAAATTCTGAACGAATACCACTAAATGTTTGTGGAGGATTAGGTTGGGGTTCACTAGAACCAATACTTGTAGTGAGTGTATCAATTTTATCATTGATGTATTGCTTTAGAGCAGAGTTTTCTAACTGTAGTGTATTTAACCCTGTAGTGAGGTTATCTACAGTTTGTGTTAATTTCTCTACATGAGCTAATAAGGCTGCTGGGTCCATAGTAAAGGCTTGATTGTTATTGTCAGCCTGTGGAAGGTAATCTCACCCTTGTAATGGAGAGAGGGGAATTTTAGGACCACAACTGCAGTTTTAAGAGTGTTGTGAAAGTATCAATGATTCTGTATAGGTGAAGGGAGGCAGCAAGGTTCAGAATCAATGGATACAGTTCACTTTTATTATAAGGATAGGTGTGACAATGGCTGAGACCACAGAGCGTATAGCCCCACTCAGTATTGACAAACTGGTTCCCACTTAATAAATAACATGCAATTGCAAGGTTAAAGATTTAAACAGATAGTATCTGATCATAATTGGCAGCACAGATAACAGTACAAGAATAAGGCAAAATACAGCTAATGATACTTGAGCTTTTTAAGGTACTGAGACTGACAAATAACGAAGTTAGGTAATTATTAGCGCATTTGAATACGAAGGCATCCTAACTAAAGGTTCTGAGACATGTCTGGAGTAAATGTTGAATAATGGTAACTTACTGCGGTACAGGAATGAAGGAAGCGCTTTTTTAAACTTACTATAGAAGTAATGAGTGAGTGGTGTCCGGACACAGAGTAGTTCCCCTGCAGAGTCTGGGGATTTGCAGCGTGTGCGATGGCGTGTGACGTCACCGCTTGCCGGTTCCGGTCCTGTGTTTGGTAGAGAGGTGAGCTGCGTCTGTCTCAAAGGTTGCAAGGAAGTTTGAGGGTGAGAAGCTGGATTCAACAATCAAGCAATTTGGTATGAGTAGGAGGGAAATTTAAACAGCTTGATGGGGAGGAGATTATGTAAGTGTGAAAAGACACAGCTATACAAAGGATAAAGCAAAGAACTTAGGCAGTCATGACACCTACAGACATCATTTGTAAGGACTTTAAATATATTAAGGTCCAGAAAATGTACATTATGTTCATTACACTCCATCTTAAATCTAATAGGTGAATCAATATGATTTAACTCAGATACCCAATTTTGGAGATCAATTAAACTCCCTGTCCAAACCAAGAACAGGTCATCTATGTGGCGGGTGTAGAAAGAGATACATGGATGTACTAGGGGTTTCAAAATGGCAGACTCATATTCCAGCATGTATAGGTTGGCATAGGCAGGGGCCATGTTTAACCCCATGGCCGTACCCGACAATTGAAGATAAAAGTCACATTCAAATTTGAAATAATTTTTCTTTAGACAATGTTCCATTAGTTCTATAATGGACTCACCCACAATAGTTCTGACAGTTTCCAGTCCTGCCTCATGGGGAATGACAGTGTATAAACTGTCAACATCCATGGTGACTAGAATGTCATTGGTTTTTACACCTATGTGTTGTTGAAGTTTTCGAATCATAGAGGTGGTATCCTGTAAGTAAGAAAAGGAATTGTATATAACTGGCTGCAGATGTTAATCAATTAATTCTGAAATACCAGAAAAAATCGACCCCCTGGCAGAAACAATGGGTCTGCCAGGAGGATTGTTCAGACTCTTGTGTACCTTAGGTAATAGGTACAGAATTGGAACCTTCGAAAATGATGAGGACATATAATCATATTCATTCTCAGTGATATATTGTAGCTGTAAACCACGAGATTGCCATCCAATTTCATGTAAAACATGTGTGTCACTAAGTTGTCTGACAGCCTCTGACTTATAGTCACTGTAATCTTGGACTACAATGGCCCCACCCTTATCCGCCGGCCGTTTTATAATGGAGTGGTCATTAGCGAGGGTGGTCAAGGCTTTTCGTTCATCAAGCGGTAAATTAGAAAAAAATACATGTATCATTCTGTGTAGTGCAATCATTACGTATTAAGCGTGTAAAGCTTTTAATAGAGGGGTTAGTGGTATGAGGATCAAATTTGGACAAAGGTTTAAATCTGTTAGTACTAGGTATGAGTCTGTCATCTTTGAAAAACTTTGGAAAACTTAAAAACAAGTGTTTATTAAACACATAGATAAAATACAGCGACCCGTTTCTCAGTAATGTTACTGTTTCCTTACTATGCAAAGTACCCTGTGACGTAGTACCTACATCTAAATGGCTTAAGGAGTTAAAATGAGGAGTCTCATGCCTCTCTAGGTAGCAGGTGATTTATAATAAATTGCAATTAACCTTTTTAAAGAAAATAGGTAGTTTTCTCTAAGGAATAATCAAGTGGCTAGCTTATCCCCACTCCATCAGTGGATGCCCAAAAGAAATGTTACTTATAGAGCAAAAATAGATTTTGGGGTAGCCCCTTACACCCCTGCAATACACAAAATGGAAGTGGAAAAGGGGGTCTTGCAAAGATGATGGAATTGCATGTGCATGCAGAATTCATAGAACAATTTGCTGTTTTGGTCCATTACCACGAGAAGCTAATACGTCACTCTGAAGAACTTATCAACTATAGATGTCTCAAAAATCATTCTCCTTCATATAAATTTTTCTTTCCTAAGATATGGAGAGTCCGCAACGTCATCAATTACTAGTGGGAATATCACTCCTGGCCAGCAGGAGGAGGCAAACAGCACCACAGCAAAGCTGTTAAGTGTCACTCTCCTACCCATAATCCCCAGTCATTTTCTTTGCCTTTGTCAATGGAGGAGGTGAAGTTTGGTGTCTGAAGAAAATTGGATTTCTTATCGCTACAAGCAAGATTTTTGGGTATAGCTGCAGTCCACGTCAATCTTTGCAGTAGAGTAGCTCTGTTTTCCTAACATATTGCTGCCCTAGTATAGAAAGCCAGAGTAGGTTTACTCTGTTCTTTCTTTTTTCTACAGGTCTCTGTAAGCAGTATGTGTCCTTTCACGCCTTGTAAGCTGTCTTCTTGCTGGACAGGTAAGTGCTTTTGTCTTCTGGGTGGGAGACTGGCACTGAAGGGGTTAAGCTGGAAACTCTCTGCATTCATGTTGGGACTAGAATTCTTGGTACAGGATTAATTGCAGGCAGTTGGCAGGCAAATTGTGTATGTGAGATAGAGACTGGGGTTAATCTCCTTTATGGAAAGAAAGGAGTTAACCCTATATTGGTGGCTCATGAGTTTATTTCATTTTATTATTCAGCAGTTCACTATGATATTGATCTGTGAGTGGCTATCCCGGTGTTTAGGGCACTGGTTTTTGTTTATTGCATATGGGCAAATGTTTGTGATCTCTTTAGCCGGCTCTGATGCGGTACTTAGTCAGGAAGTGGATTTATTTTCACTGCAACAGTTTTGTTCCATCTTGAAGCGCGTTTTTACATCTGTGGCGCAGCTTCACTTGCCGGTCACGTGACTTCCTTGTTCCGCTCCTTGGAGACTGATCGGAGCGGTTGCGGCTGCTGAACTGAGTGGAGACTGGCTAATCTTCTAAGGGATACGCAGATTTAAGCTGTGGCAGGTAGCACCTCAGTCACTGGCTGAGGTGTAGAGGTGTAGTTAGGTAGTGAAACTGTAATTTAAACTTATTGCTGCCCAATTTATATTGCGGAATGTCTTATTAGTCAAAAGATTATACCGCCATTTTGATATGTAAAGTGACAGTACCTCAATAAAGTATATTTACTTCTTTTTTTTTTTCCCAAATTTTTAATTACTATCATGAAACAGGATTCTGTTATGGACAGGTGTCTGCTTTGTTTAGAGAATCAAATTGTATTGCCCACACAATTTTGTACCTCATGTCTAGATAGGACTTTAAAACATAAACATAAACTTTTTGTTTCTGAGTGAAACGTCTCTCAGGATGATGCTGTTCAGGCAAATCCACAGCTTTCTCTTCAAACGTCCCAAGCCTCTATGGCGTCACATACAGTGCCCTGCAGTTCCTCTCAGCCTCCTGGAGGAGTTTATATGCCTGTAGATATTGCTGCTCAGGTATCTTCTGCGGTATCTGTGGCATTATCTGCCTTTCCTATGTTAAAGGGAAAACGCAAGAGGAAGATAAAAAAAATCAGATAGTAAGGTTTCTGTTCCATCTGCTGCTACACAGGTTGCCCTTCCTCATAAGTCTGATAAGGAGGATATGTCGGTAGCCTCTGAGGGTGAAATTTCAGATTCGGACAGTATAATTCCTTCATCTGATACTGAAGTAGTAACCTTCAGATTTAAGCTTGAACACCTTTGTGTATTGTTAAAGGAGGCTTTGGCTACTTTGGACAATTCCAATACTCCTGTACTTGTCAACCCTAAGAAATCTAGTAAACTTAATAAATACTATGATGTTCCTTCAACTGTGGAAGTGCTGCTTCCTGTTCCAGACTGTGCAACGAAAATTATTTCACAGGAATGGGAGAAATCAGGGATACCTTTTTCCCCGTGTCCCGTCTTTAAGAAAATGTTTCCAGTTGCTGACTCCATTAAGGATCCATGGCGCATGGTGCCTAAAGTAGAAGGGGCCATTTTTACTCTCGCTAAGAGGACTACTATCCCTATAGAGGATAGCTGATCTTTTAAGGATCCAATGGACAAAAAGCTGGAGTCTTATTTGAAAAAGATGTATGTTCATCAAGATGTATGTTCACAGTGTACAAAACGGAAGTTTGTACACTGTCAAGTGCGGGATCTTATAGGTGCGATGCCTTGTCTGGTTCAATTTTGGTAGAGACTCTTCTGGAGGAGATCCAAGACAGAATTAATGCTTTCAAGCTAGCCAATTCTTTTATTTCTGATGCTACCATGCAAGTTATTAAACTGGGATCCAAAATATCTGGCTTTGCTGTGCTAGCCCGCAGGGCGTTGTAGCTAAAATCTTGGTCAGCGGATTTTACCTCTAAGTCCAAGCTTAAGTCCAAGGTAAGACCTTGTTTGGACCTGGTCTGACATAAATCATTTCTGATATTACTGGTGGAAATGGTCATTTCTACCACAAGACAAGAAGAGTTGACCTAAAGGAAGTGAAAGTAATTTCTGTTCCTTTTGTAACTTCAAAAGGAAAGTCTTCCTCTTCCAAGCAGGAACAGTCCAAGTCTCCTTGGAAACCCAATCAGTATTGGAACAAGGGGAAGCAATCTAAGAAACCCGCAGCTGAGTCTAAATCAGCATGAAGGGTTTGCGCCCGATCCGGGATCGGATCAAGTGGGGAGCACACTTCTCTCTTTTATCAAGCATGGATACGAGATGTCCCAGATCCCTGGGCTGTGGACATAGTATCTCAGGGTTACAAAATAGAATTCAAAACTTTCCCTCCCAGGGGCAGGTTCCACCTCTCAAGATTATCTGCAGACTAGATAAAAAGAGAGGCATTCTTGAACTGCGTTCGGGATCTTTCCTCTCTGGGAGTGATTGTTCCAGTTCCGGTGAGGGAACAGGGTCTAGGATTCTATTCAAATCTGTTCGTGGTTCCCAGAAAAGAGGGAACTTTTTGACCCCTTCTAGACCTAAAGTGTCTCAACAAGTTTCTCATTGGTCCAAGAGGGTCAGTTCATGACGACCATAGATCTGAAGGATGAGTATCTTCATGTTCCCATCCACAGGGATCATCACAAGTTCCTGAGATTTGCTTTTCTAGACAGACACTTTCAGTTTGGGACTCTTCCGTTTGGCCTTGCCACAGTTCCCAGGATTTTTTCAAAGGTTCTGGGGGCTTTTGGCAGTGGTCAGGTCTCAGGGAATTGCAGTGGCACCTTACCTGGACATCATATTGGTTCAGGCGCCATCTTTTCAACAAGCAAACTCTCATATAGAGATCTTGTTGTATTTTCTATGTTCCCATGGATGGAAAGTGAATCTGGCGAAGAGTTCCCTTGTTCCAGCTACCAGGGTAGTTTTCTTATGTATCATAATAGATTCCCTATCTATGAAAATATTTCTGACGGCGGTCAGAAAATCCAAGATTTTTTTCTCTTGCCTCTCTCTGCAGTCTACTGTTCGGCCATCAGTGGCGCAATGTATGAAGGTAATTGGTCTGGTGGTCGCTTCCATCATTCCCTTTGCTCGATTCCATTTGAGAGCTCTGCAGTTATGCATGCTCAGTCAATGGAATGGAGATCATTCGGATCTGTCTCAGAGGATAGCTCTAGATCAATAGACAAGAGACTCTCTCCCATGGTGGCTTTCTCAGGAGCATCTGCCTCATGGCACATGCTTCAGGAGACTGCTGGGCTTGGGAGCAAACTGGGACTCTTTAAAGGTGCAGGGACTATGGACTCGGGAGGAGTCTGCTCTCCCCATAAACATCTTGGAGTTGAGAGCGATTTACAATGCTCTGATGGCTTGGCCTCAGTTGTCCTTAGCCCGGTGAATGGGGTTTCAGTCGGACAACATCACCTCAGTGGCTTACATCAACCACCAGGGAGGAACTCTGAGTTCCTTAGCTAAGAAGGAGGTGGCTCGGATTGTTCAGTGGGTGGAAGCTCATAATTGCTGTCTATTTGCCATCCAGATTCCAGGAATGGACAACTAGGAAGCAGATTTCCTGAGCAGACAGATGTTTCATCCCGGGGAGTGGACTCTCCATCCAGAGGTGTTCTCCAGGTTAACAAATATGTACAGCACCTACCGCTGCAGATACATACATGTAGGCTCTCTCCCTCAAGGAACAAAACTTTGTACCACCGTTCACAGCACACTATGTGAGCATCCAGGAGTGCAGGGGACTGTACTTACGGACCAACGGACAAAACTCTGGTTACACTTGTGGCTCTTTTCCTCCTCCTCTGTCCCCATGGATTATCCTTGGCGGTTCATCTGGGAGGGTTGCGTTACCACCACAAGCCGGTTCATCTCCCTGGCCTCTATTTATCATTGGTTTTGCGGACCTGATCCGACAGTGCGGATCAGGTCCGCAAGACCCCGCTAAATGCGGAGAGCAATACGCTCTCCGCATTTAACATTGCACCAGCAGCTCACAAGAGCTGCTGGTGCAACGCCGCCCCCTGCTGACTCGCGGCCAATTGGCCGCCAGCAGGGGTGTGTCAATCAACCCGATCGTACTCAATCGGGTGGATTTCCGGCGATGTCTGTCCGCCTGCTCAGAGCAGACTTACAGGGTTATGGAGCGGCGGTCTTTAGACCGCTGCTTCATAACTTGTGTTTCTGGCGAGTCTGACGACTCGCCAGAAACACGAAGCTTCAAGCTCCGTATGGAGCTTGATAAACATGGGCCCGTGTCTCAGTCCCCTATTCAGCGTGTGACGTCATCGGGCTCTGGTCATGTGTGAAAAGAGGGAAGCCTTACTGGTTAGGATCCGTGATTGGCTGAAGCGGTGCTCACTCCCATCCAGTAGCGGAACTCACAGAAACACAGTTCATAAAGAGCACTCAACAGCCTTATTGTAAAATGTACCATTTATTAGGATCTTCATAGTAAAAACATGGAATCTTCACGTATTGCAACAAAGGTGGATTGGTGACAGGGGTTCCCCTGACCCTGCTGACGCCTTTTCGGCTTGCTTGCCGTAATCGTAGCTTGGGATTTGGTAATCATATCCAGTCTTTTAACCACTTACAACAACTCTTATTGGTTAAAAATCCATGTCACCAAGCCTTTTATGAATTTCATCCAAACATACACATTTAAAGGCTTTACTATGAAGATCCTAATAAATGCTACGTTTTACAATAAGGATGTCGAGTGCTCCTTATAAACTGTGTTTCTGTGAGTTCGGATCTGATGACGTCTCGGCAGAACGCCAAGCTTTCATGGTACGGTTCGAGATCAAGAGATCTGCAGGCCGCCCTGATAGATGCTCTGGCGGTTCCTTGGGTTTTCAGTCTAGCATACCTGTTTCCTCCATTTGCTCTCCTTCCACGAGCCATTGCTCGTATTAAACAGGAGAGAGCATCAGTAATTCTAATAGCTCCTGCATGGCTTTGCAGGATCTGGTATGCAGACGTAGTGAAGATGTCATCTCTTCCACCTTGGAGGTTGCCTCTGAGGAAGGACCTTCTAACTCAGGGTCTATTCCTTCATCCAAATCTCGTTTCTCTGAAGCTGACTGCTTGGAGATTGAATGCTTAGTTCTGTCTAAGCGTATGTTTTCTGAGTCGGTCATTGAGACCATGATTCAGGCTCACAAGCCTGTTACTAGAAAGATTTTCCATAAGGTATGGTGTAAATTCATTTATTGGTGTGAATCCATGGGCTACTCTTGGAGTAGGGCCAGGATTCCTAGAATTTTGTCTTTTCTCCAGGAAGGTCTGGAGAAAGGGTTGTCAGTCAGTTCTCTGAAGGGTCAGATTTCTGCATTGTCTATTTTGTTACACAAACATCTGGTGGATATGCCAGATGTTCAATCTTTTTGTCAGGCCCTGGTCAGAATCAGGCCTGTGTTTAAGTCTGTTGCTCCTCCTTGGAGCCTTAACCTTGTTCTTAAAGTTTTGCAGCAGGCTCCGTTTGAGCCATTGCATTCCATAGATATTAAGTTGTTATCTTGGAAGGTTTTGTTTCTTATTGCTATCTCTTCTGCTCAGAGAGTGTCGGAACTCTCGGCTTTGCAGTGTGATTCGCCTTACCTTATCTTTTATGCTGTTAAGCAGTTCTTCGTACTAAGTTGGGTTTTCTTCCAAAAGTGGTCTCAGATAGAAATGTTAATCAGGAAATTGTTGTTCTTTCCCTATGTCCTAATCCTTCTTCTCATAAGAAACATTTGTTGCACAACTTGGATGTTGTGTGTGCTCTAAAATTCTACCTTCAGGTGACTAAGGATTTTCGTCAGTCCTCTGCCCTGTTTGTTTGTTTCTCTGGAAAGCGTAAAGGTCAGATAGCTACTGCTACTTCTCTTTCTCTCTGGTTAAGAAGTATCATTCGTTATGCTTATGAGACTGCTGGTCAGCCGCCTCCTGAGAGAATTACAGCTCATCCCACGAGGGCTGTCTCCTCTTCTTGGGCCTTCAAAAATTAAGCTTCTGTGGAACAGATTTGCAAGGCTGCAACTTGGTCCTCTCTGCATACTTTTTCCAAATTTTCCAAATTTGATACTTTTGCCTCAGCCGAGGCTTCTTTTGGGAGAAAGGTTCTTCAAGCGGTGGTGCCTTCTGTTTAGGTCTGCCTGTCTTGTTCTCCCTCCCTAGTCATCTGTGTCCTCTAGCTTGGGTATTGGTTCCCACTAGTAATTGATGACGTTGTGGACTCTCCATATCTTAGGAAAGAATACAAAATTTATGCTTACCTAATAAATTTATTTATTTATGGATATGGAGAGTCCACGACCCCTCCCTTAATTTAAGACAGTTATTTTTTGACTAAACCTCAGGCACCTTTACACCTTTGTGTTATTCCTTTTTCCATTTTCCTTTCGGTAGAATGACTGTGGATTATGGGTAGGGGAGTGACACTTAACAGCTTTGCTGTGGTGCTCTTTGCCTCCTCCTGCTGGCCAGGAGTGATATTCCCACTAGTAATTGATGACGTTGTGGTCCATATCCTGAAAGAAAGAAATGTATCAGGTAAGCATAAATTTAGTTTTTCAGAATTTTCTACACTTGGGATGTATTGGTCTGATCCCAGACTTGGTGCATGGGTCTCTTTAATAATATGCATTTTCCATAGCAGTTGGATTTTCTGACTGAACATAATTTTAAAGTTGCTCCTCCCATGTCATTATTCAAGGAAAATAACCCTTGTTTCCAAAATGTTCAATTTTATCTCGCTGAGAGATTTAAGACTGTGGACAAAATTAGACATGTGCACAGCGAAGAAATTTGTTTAGTTTCATTGTCATCAGTTAAATAAATAATTTCATTTCGGCATATTAGTTATATTAAATCGTTTTTCGGATCCATTCGTTATTTCGGATCCATTCGTTATTCATATTTATTATTCTATTCTAAAGTTTAGAATAGAATAATTAATATGAATAAAGAATGGATCCGAAATAACGAATTAATCCAAAAAAGGATTTACTTAACATAAGGAATATGCCTAAACGAAATTATATAAACTGCCGTCCCCCCACATCGCCAAAACTAAAGAAAACAAAAAAGTGAGGGGGCGCCCTATTTACATAAACTAAAACAATGTGATAAATATAGACCAATAATGGCTAAGAATAATTTTTCTTGATGTGTCAAGAGTTATAGATAAAAATATAATAGTATAATAAATAAGTGAATATATAAATGATATTAATTAATGGTAATATCAAATGTGGATAAACAATCACAAACTAGTCACAATGGTGAGATCAATACTCAGCGTCTGTATGCATATACATATATATATACACACATACATACACCCATGCAATTAACCACAATAGTAAACAATATGTATCTTAATAGCAAATGTGTAATGAAAATAATAACAATAGATAATTGAAATAAATAACAATGATTAAATAAATATTATGGTGTATCAAAAAGCCTTAGGTAAAGAGGCAATATAGTTGCATTAAAGTCTCTGGAGAGGAATATAGGCAGCTATCTGTGAAGATCCAGGCCAGGATCCAGGAAACAGCAATCTAAAAAAAGAAAAAACAGAAGCGCCACATGGCCCAATATTGTTTGGTCCAAAATTGTAGATCTTAAGATAGACAAACAGACTCACATTTAGGAGAGCACCTCAGTTAGTGCTAATAGGGGCAGTCTGGGATCTATTCGGTCACCCAGAAGACCAACTTCCAGCACAGGAACTGAACTCTATATGGACAGAGAAGAGACACAAGTGCCTATATGGCCTAGTATTGTCGGTGCAAGTAAATAAAGCCAGATATTAATAGGAGTGGTACTCACAATGTATCAAGCACCTCTTTTGATGCTAAGGGAGCATGGAGGGATCAATATGGTCACCCAACAGACTTATGGCAGGGTATCCAGGAGAGAGATGATGGTTCCCAGGATGGTCAAAGTAATAAATGTCCTCAGATAAGGCAGGTGGAGAAAATTCCAAATAAGAGAGAGCAGCAAGTGTTCAAATTCTAAAACAGGCTTTATTAAAATAAGTTAAAATAACAGGCAACGCGTTTCTCAGCCAATGGCTGTTTCATCAGGCTTCATAAAATGTTTACTGAACACTTGCTAGATATACCTTAAAATCAATTAGGGTGATGATGTACAGATGGTAATGGGAGGGGTTAGCTTAATTGTTCATACCCTCATAACCAATCAGATAATACAAAATGTGATTTGACTTCATAGCCAATCGGATAATACAGAATGTCATAGAGTTATACAATGTACATAAAACATACAACACATATAAAAAAATAATCCACAGCTCACTAGTTTATGTCATTCAAATAAAACCTCATAAGGTCTATACATAATATCATAAACTAAAGTTATAAAGTCAAATTTCCTACCTTGTTAAAATCCAAACTGCACTATGTATTTAAATGGCATACATGAGAGAATAATAGAAGCTGTGATAAAATGTTCATGAGGGAATAGATTAAATGTAATAATATGTTGCAAACTACTTGTCAAGTGCAGCTAAAGTTGAGCACTATCGAGGACGGCGTCCTAAGACGCTTAGTGCGCATGACTGGACACGATGTGTAAACAGTTTAGGTTGCTTAGCAGCTAGTCAAGTTCCTGCGTGTAACCAATAGGCAGATAGATAGGAGGAGATAGAATCAGTCTGTAATCGACTCTAAAGTTTCAATGCTGTATTGATCGTATATCTTATGGGGATGTGTATCACGCAAATCGCAGACCACAATGTTGACAGACTGAATAGAACTTATTCACTGAGGACACACTTCCAATTTAATAATAAATGCGCTCGATGTAATATACTTATGTCTTTAAACGGCGCTGTAGCTGTGTGTGCTCCTTATTCGTCTGTAGCTAGATGAGATCGCGGTAAACGTCACTATAACAAATGACTTACTATGACCTATCAGATGTGAGAGTCATCTAGTGATGATAGGATAACCTTCAAGTCAATCAAACAACATCTGTATGATGATAGGATAAGGAATCTGTGTGATGATAGGATAAGGAATCGTATGTAATTTCTTTTATTAGATATATAATCTACAAGAGTATAGTGACTATAGATTTTTAGAGGATATAATATCATATCATACCTATGTCCAAATAATAGGAATATGATAGGAATAATAATAATAAGGCTAATTGAACTGACACCGTAGCCGCAGCACTACCAGAGCTAATAACTAAAATCAACTAGCCAATCGTGTCAAAGTGTTTCCTATTGGGAGCTCAAAGTTACTCTGATACTAGTCCATTGTGTCAGAAATTGTATTAATAATTATGGTTAAATGATAAATAATTGTTCCAAGCTATGGTATAATACTACATCATCATAATTATCGCACCTAGCGGGACAAATGGCAGCTAACTAATCATAAAAGACCATATTGATAAGTATATTTTCTAGGTGATATATATAAAATTAATTAATAAACATAAAAAATGAGCAACAATAAACTGTTAAATGTAATCCAATGAACCTACAAAGGAATAAATCAGCACAACTAATTGTGAAAATGTGTCTAGAAAAGCTAAAAATCAAGACTAATCAGATGATTCTCTCCTGGATACCCTGCCATAAGTCTGTTGGGTGACCATATTGATCCCTCCATGCTCCCTTAGCATCAAAAGAGGTGCTTGATACATTGTGAGTACCACTCCTATTAATATCTGGCTTTATTTACTTGCACCGACAATACTAGGCCATATAGGCACTTGTGTCTCTTCTCTGTCCATATAGAGTTCAGTTCCTGTGCTGGAAGTTGGTCTTCTGGGTGACCGAATAGATCCCAGACTGCCCCTATTAGCACTAACTGAGGTGCTCTCCTAAATGTGAGTCTGTTTGTCTATCTTAAGATCTACAATTTTGGACCAAACAATATTGGGCCATGTGGCGCTTCTGTTTTTTCTTTTTTTAGAAAACTAAAGAAAAACCTATTAACCTCTAAACTGCCGTCCCCCCACATCGCCAACACTAAATAAAAACCTATTAACCCCTAAACCACCGCCCCCCACATCGCCAAAACTAAGTAAAGCTATTAACCCCTAAACCGCCGTCCCCCCACATTGCCAAAACTAAATAAAAACCTATTAACCTCTAAACCGCCGTCCCCCCACATCGCCAAAACTAAATAAAAACCTATTAACCTCTAAACCGTTGTCCCCCCACATTGCCAAAACGAAATAAACCTATTAACCTCTAAACCGCCATCCCCCCACATCGCCAACACTAAAAAAAACTATTGACCTCTAAACAGTCGTTCCCCCACATTGCCAACACTAAATAAACTTATTAATCCCTAAACCGCCATCCCCCCACATCGCCAACTCTATCTAAAGCTTTTAACCTCTAAACCACCGCCCCTCCACATCGCCAACACTAAATAAACCTATTAACCCCTAAACCGCCGTCCCCCCACATCGGCAACTCTAAATAAACCTATTAACCCCTAAACCACCGTCCCTCCACATCACCAACACTAAGTAAAGCTATTAACCTCTAAACTGCCGTCCCCCAACATCGCCAACACTAAATAAAAACCTATTAACCTCTAAATTGCCATCCCCCACATCGTTAACACTAAATAAACGTATTAACCTCTAAACCACCGTCCCCTCACTTCGCAACTACCTAAATTAAACTATTATCCCTAAACCGCCATCCACCCACATCGCAAGCCCTAAATAAAAACCTATTTACCTCTAAACCGTTGTCCCCCCACATTGTCAACACTAAATAAACCTATTAACCTCTAAACCGCCACCCCCCACATCGCCAACACTAAATAAACCTATTGACCTCTAAACCGTCATCCCCCAACATCGCCAACACTAAATAAAGCTATTAACCCCTAAACCGCCATTCCCTCACATCGCCAACACTAATTAAAGCTATAAACCTCTAAACCGTCCCCCCCCACATCGCCAACACTAAATAAAGCTATTAACCCCTAAACCGCCATCCCCCACATCGCCAACACTAATTAAAGCTATTAACCTCTAAACCGCCACCCCCTCCACATCGCCAACACTAAATAAACCTATTAACCCCTAAATCGCCATCCCCCCACATAGCCAACTCTAAATGAACCTGTTAACCCCTAAACTGCCATCCCCCCACATCGCCAACTCTAAATAAACCTATTAACCCCTAAACCGCCGCCCCCCACATCGCCAACATTAAATAAAGCTATTGACCTCTAAACAATCGCCTCCGCCCCACATCACCAACACTAAATAAAGCTATTAACCCCTAAGCCGCCGTCCCACATTGCCAAAACTAAATAAAAACCTATTAACCTCTAAACCACTGTCCCCCCACATCGCCAACGCTAAATAAAAACCTATTAACCTCTAAACAGTTGTCCCCCCACATTGCCAACACTAAATAAACCTATTAACCTCTAAACCACCATCCCCCCACATCGCCAACACTAAATAAAAACCTATTAACCTCTAAATCGCCACCCCCCACATCGTTAACACTAAATAAACGTATTAACCTCTAAACCACTGTCCCCCCACATCACAACTACCTAAATTAAACTATTATCCCTAAACCGCTGTCCACTCACATCGCAAACACTAATTAAAGCTATTAACTCCTAAACCACCGTCCCCCCACATCGCAACTATCTAAATTAAACTATTAACCCCTAAACCTAACACCCCCTAACTTTATCATAATTAAAATACACCTCAATTATAGTTACAATTACTAACTACCTAGTTACAATAAATACAAACTTACCTGTAAAATAAAAATAAAAAAGTTTAAACTAAAAAAAAAACTAACATTACTTGTTTAAAAAAAAATAATACTACAAAAAATTAAAAACCTAACATTACTAAAAATAATAAAACCTAACATTACAAAAAATGAAAACTACAATTACAAAAAAATAAACACAAAAATTTCAAAAAATAAAAAACTACTATTACAAAAAATACCAAATGAAATTATCCAAAATAATAAAAAATTTGCCCGTTTAAAAAAAACACCCCAAAATAAAAAAAAACCTAATCTATAAATAAACTATCAATCGCCCTTAAAAGGGCCTTTTGTAGGACATTGCCCTAAAATTAACAGCTCTTTTGCCAATAAATTAAATCAAATACACACTAGCATTTACAACCCCCCATCCCCCCAAAATAAAAAAAAAATAACTTAAAAAAAAAAAAACTAATCTACCCATTGCCCCGAAAAGGGCATTTGTATGGGCATTGCCCTTAAAAGGACATTCAGCTCTTTTTCATTCCATTAAAAATAAAAAAAGCCCTAATCTAAAAAAAAAAAAATTAAAAAAACTAACACTAACCCCAAAATCGGTACTCACCATTGCTTAAGTCTGGTGAGACATCTTCAACCAGGCAGCTCTATCTTCATCCATTGTGGGTCCATCTTCTATCTTCATGGCGGAGGCGAAGCGGTCGGTGGATGTGCAGAGGCGGAGCAGAGGTGGAGGTCCATCCTATTGGCTGATTTGAATAGTAATATTTTTTATTATTTTGGATAATTTCATTTGTTATTTTTTGTAATGGTAGTTTTTTTTTTTAATTTTAGTGTTTATTATTTTTTGTAATTGTAGTTTTTATTTTTTTGTAATGTTAGGTTATATTATTTTTAGTAATGTTAGGGTTTTTTTTTAAACAAGTAATGTTAGGTTTTTTTTGTTTACGCTTAGGTTTTATTTTTATTTCACAGGTAAGTTTGTATTTATTTTAACTAGGTAGTAGTAAATAGTAATATTGTAACTAGCTTAGGTTTTATTTTTATTTCACAGGTAAGTGTATTTATTTATAGGTAGTTAGTAATATTGTAACTTTAATTTAGGTCTATTTTAAATTATGTTAAAGTTAGGGAATGTTAGGTTTAGGGGTTAATAGTTTAATTTAGGTATTTGCGATGTAGGGGGATGGCTGTTTAGAGGTTAATAATTTTATTTAGTGTTTGCAATGTAGGGGGACAGCAGTTTAGGGGTTAATAGTTTTAATTTAGTGTTTGCAAAGTGGGAGGCGGCGGTTTAGGGGTCAATAGTTTTATTTAGGGAATCGTGATGTGGGGGATGGCGGTTTAGGGGTTAATAAATTTATTTAGTGTTGGCGATGGGGGGCAGCAGTTTAGGTGTTAATATTTTAATTAGGTGTTTGCGATGTGGGGGGATGGCAGTATTAGGGGTTTAATACATTTTATTAGTGTTGGTGATGTTGGGGGATGGCGGTTTAGGAGTTAATAGCTTTATTTAGTGTTGGTGATGTGGTGGGACGGCGGTTTAGGAGTTAAATAGGTTGACTTACGGCTAGATTTGGAGTTTTGTCGGTAACAACCCGAAAAACTAACGCCCGCTTTTTTCTGGCCGCACCATAAAAATAACTCTGGTATTGAGAGTCCACATAAAGGCTGCGTTAGGCTCCAAAAAAGGAGCGTAGAGCATTTTTAACGCAGCTTCAACTCTCAATACCAGAGTTGCTTACGGATGCGGCCAGCCTCAAAAACGTGCTCGTGCACAATTCCCCCATAGAAAACAATGGGGCTGTTTGAGCTGAAAAAAAACCTAACACCTGCAAAAAAGCCGCGTTCAGCTCTTAACGCAGCCCCATTGTTTGCTATGGGGAAACACTTCCTACGTCTGCACCTAACACCCTAACATGTACCCCGAGTCTAAACATCCCTAACCTTACACTTATTAACCCCTAATCTGCCTCCCCCGCTATCGCTGACATCTGCATTTTATTTTTAACCCCTAATCTGCCGCTCCGTAAACCGCCGCTACTTACATTATCCCTATGTACCCCTAATCTGCTGCCCCTAACACCGCCGACCCCTATATTATATTTATTAACCCCTAATCTGCCCTCCACAACGTCGCAGCCAGCTACCTACAATAATTAACCCCTAATCTGCTGACCGCAAAGCGCCGCCACCTACGTTATCCTTATGTACCCCTAATCTGCTGCCCCTAACACCGCCAACCCCTGTATTATATTTATTAACCCCTAATCTGCCCCCCACAACGTCGCCTCCACCTGCCTACACTTATTAACCCCTAATCTGCAGACCGGAGCTCACCTCTATTCTAATAAATGTATTAACCCCTAAAGCTAAGTCTAACCCTAACACCCCCCTAAGTTAAATATAATTTACATCTAACGAAATTAATTAACTCTTATTAAATAAATTATTCCTATTTAAAGATAAATACTTACCTGTAAAATAAATCCTAATATAGCTACAATATAAATTATAATTATATTATAGCTATTTTAGGATTAATATTTATTTTACAGGTAACTTTGTATTTATTTTGACCAGGTACAATAGCTATTAAATAGTTAAGAACTATTTAATAGCTAAAATAGTTAAAATAATTACAAAATTACCTGTAAAATAAATACTAACCTAAGTTACAATTAAACCTAACACTACACTATCAATAAATTAATTAAATAAACTACCTACAATTACCTACAATTAACCTAACACTACACTATCAATAAATTAATTAAATACAATTCCTACAAATAAATACAATTACATAAACTAACTAAAGTACAAAAAATAACAAAGAACTAAGTTACAAAAAATAAAAAAATATTTACAAACATAAGAAAAATATTACAACAATTTTAAACTAATTACACCTACTCTAAGCCCCCTAATAAAACAACAAAGCCCCCCAAAATAAAAAATGCCCTACCCTATTCTAAATTACTAAAGTTAAAAGCTCTTTTACCTTACCAGCCCTGAACAGGGCCCTTTGCGGGGCATGCCCCAAGAAGTTCAGCTCTTTTGCCTGTAAAAAAAAACATACAATACCCCCCCCCAACATTACAACCCACCACCCACATACCCCTAATCTAACCCAAACCCCCCTTAAATAAACCTAACACTAAGCCCCTGAAGATCTTCCTACCTTGTCTTCACCTCACCGGGTATCACCGATCGGTCCTGGCTCCGATATCTTCATCCAACCCAAGCGGGGGCTAGACATCCACTGAAGAAGTCCAGAAGAGGGTCCAAAGTCTTCATCCTATCCGGGAAGAAGAGGCGATCCGGACCGGCAACCATCTTGATCCAAGTGGCATCTTCTATCTTCATCCGATGACGACCGGCTCCATCCTGAAGACCTCCACCGCGGACCCATCTTCTTCCGGCGACGTCCAACTGAAGAATGACGGTTCCTTTAAGGGACGTCATCCAAGATGGCGTCCCTCGAATTCCGATTTGCTGATAGGATTCTATCAGCCAATCGGAATTAAGGTAGGAATATTCTGATTGGCTGATGGAATCAGCCAATCAGAATCAAGTTCAATCCGATTGGCTGATCCAATCAGCCAATCAGATTGAGCTTGCATTCTATTGGCTGTTCTGATCAGCCAATAGAATGCGAGCTCAATCTGATTGGCTGATTGTTATTTTTTGTACTTTAGCTAGTTTATTTAATTGTATTTATTTGTAGGAATTGTATTTAATTAATTTATTGATAGTGTAGTGTTAGGTTAATTGTAGGTAATTGTAGGTAGTTTATTTAATTAATTTATTGATAGTGTAGTGTTAGGTTTAATTGTAACTTAGGTTAGTATTTATTTTACAGGTAATTTTGTAATTATTTTAACTATTTTAGCTATTAAATAGTTCTTAACTATTTAATAGCTATTGTACCTGGTTAAAATAAATACAAAGTTACCTGTAAAATAAATATTAATCCTAAAATAGCTATAATATAATTATAATTTATATTGTAGCTATATTAGGATTTATTTTACAGGTAAGTATTTATCTTTAAATAGGAATAATTTATTTAATAAGAGTTAATTAATTTCGTTAGATGTAAATTATATTTAACTTAGGGGGGTGTTAGTGTTAGGGTTAGACTTAGCTTTAGGGGTTAATACATTTATTAGAGTAGCGGTGAGCTCCAGTCAGCAGATTAGGGGTTAATAATTGAAGTTAGGTGTCGGCGATGTTAGGGAGGGCAGATTAGGGGTTAATACTATTTATTATAGGGTTAGTGATGCGGATTAGGGGTTAATAACTTTATTATAGTAGCGCTCAGGTCCGCTCGGCAGATTAGGGGTTAATAAGTGTAGGCAGGTGGAGGCGACGTTGTGGGGGGCAGATTAGGGGTTAATAAATATGATATAGGGGTCGGCGGTGTTAGGGGCAGCAGATTAGTGGTACATAAGGATAACGTAGGTGGCGGCGCTTTGCGGTCGGCAGATTAGGGGTTAATAATGTAGGCAGATGGAGGCGACGTTGAGGGGGGCAGATTAGGGGTTAATAAATATAATACAGGGGTCGGCGGTGTTAGGGGGAGCAGATTAGGGGTACATAAGGATAACGTAGGTGGCGGTCGGCAGATTAGGGGTTAAAAAAATTTATTCGAGTGTCGGCGATGTGGGGGGACCTCGGTTTAGGGGTACATAGGTAGTTTATGGGTGTTAGTGTACTTTAGAGTACAGTAGTTAAGAGCTTTAGAAACCGGCGTTAGCCCAGAAAGCTCTTAACTACTGACTTTTTTCCTGCGGCTGGAGTTTTGTCGTTAGATGTCTAACGCTCACTTCAGAAACGACTCTAAATACCGGAGTTATAAAAATCCCATTGAAAAGATAGGATACGCAATTTACGTAAGGGGATCTGCGGTATGGAAAAGTCGCGGCTGAAAAGTGAGCGTTAGACCCTATTTTGAGTGACTCCAAATACCGGCCGTAGCCTAAAACCAGCGTTAGGAGCCTCTAACGCTGGTTTTCACGGCTAACGCCAAACTCCAAATCTAGGTCTAAGTGTTTTATTTAGTGTTGGCAATGTGGGGGGACAGCGGTTTTGATTAGAATGACTATGCAGAATGGATCCGAAAAATCGGAAACTGATTTATTAGTTTTTGGAATTTTTTCGGGATTTTAGTTTTGGTACTGATTTGAAAATCCGGATTCATCTGAATCTCTGTATCAGCCAAAATTAGTTTTCGGCCGAAACGAACTGCACATGTCTAGACAAAATGTTAGTTACACAAGACCAAAGGGCATGACCACCAATTAAATAGTAGGTTCCTTGTTTCTCACAATCTCTAAAGCATTCAGTACTACTCCCATAAAAATCCTTAAGTCTAGAAGTATTGAAATATAAGAAGGTAATTTTGAGAAACATTCATATTACATTTCAGGTAAAACTAAAAAGCGAACTTTATGTTCCTCTATGTAAAAGACAATTTTTCACTAGGAATGGGAGTTGATTACAGGATATAATCTAG
This sequence comes from Bombina bombina, assembly GCF_027579735.1. Classification (NCBI taxonomy): domain Eukaryota; kingdom Metazoa; phylum Chordata; class Amphibia; order Anura; family Bombinatoridae; genus Bombina; species Bombina bombina. The sequence goes on from NC_069499.1 coordinate 665,771,528, forward strand.
AACATTTAAATCTAGATTTTCAACTAATTAAGATTATAGATAGATAATATTTACGTATTATAAGAGAGCGAGATGATTTCACCCATTTTGTATGTATACTCCAATGCTCCAACGCCTGTATAAATTCACATAGCGTAGTAAAATAAAATGTAAAAACGCACTACACATAAAAATACTTGCAAAACAATGATCCTATAAATAATTTCACAAAATGCCTTCTATTTTTGTACTCAAACATTTCTCAAATGTATTTAAATACCTGTAATGTTTTATTTATTTTTATTAGCTCATAGAAATAAAGATCTATAAGCTGACTTTAACAACTCAGCAAAATTAGGCAAACATTTGCATCCAGATGATTACTTTACCACAAAAAGGAACATGAAAACCCATATTGGATGGTGGAAACCTTGTGATATATTTCTATGATGAGGGGGTGATAAGGGCCTCTTTATAGTCATAAGAACCAGTGCTGTAAGGATGGAAGACAGACAAAACAGTCACATGACCATTTATTAGAGGTTTAAAACCATTAGAGGTTCTTTAAAACCTACAACCCTCACATGTTTGTAATTGCTTGTTGAAATTTAAATGAAAGTCTATGTCTATGTAAATTGTGTTGCTATTACAGGTGGTTCAGTTAGTATATTCTACTATATAACTAAGTGATATACAGTTCATTTACTGCACCACTAGATGGCAACAAAATTCCATTTGAGCATTAGTGTGTAAAACTAGAATGCTTATTTTGTTCTTCTGGTTAGGATCATGATAATCTTAAACTGTAGGTTGAAATTCATTTTTTGTTACCTCTATAAACTTTTCCTATGCTACTTTGAAACCTAAAAGGGACTAGTGAATACTGTGGCTTTGTAGCTTCAATAAACTTTATAAGCAAGTTTGTCATGCACTATGTGATCTCATAGCACATGTGACAACTAATGTCATGAAAACAAAGACTATCACCTAGATTACGAGTTTTGCGTTAGGAGGGGTGCGGTGCTAACGAGCAGTTTTCCCTTGCCGCTCACTTGCAGACAGCGCTGGTATTACGGGTTTTTACAAACCCGGCGTTAACCGCAAAAAAGTGAGCAAAATTTAGCTTCACATCTCACCTCAATACCAGCGCTGCTTACGTTAGCAGTAAGCAGGTAAAACGTGCTTGTGCATGATTTCCCCATAGGAATCAATGGGGGAGAGCCGGCTGGAAAAAAAAAAAAGCAGCGTTCAGCTCCTAACGCAGCCCCATTGATTCCTATGGGGAAATGCTTTTTATGTCTACACCTAACACCCTAACATGAACCCGAGTCTAAACACCCCTAATCTTACACTTATTAACCCCTAATCTGCCGCCCCGACATCGCAGACAACTACATTATATTATTAACCCCTAATCTGCCGCCCCTGACATCGCCGACAACTACATTATATTATTAACCCCTAATCTGCCGCTCCGGACACCGCCGCCACCTACATTATAGTTATGAACCCCTAATCTGCTGCCCCCAACATCGCCGAACCCTACATTATATTTATTAACCCCTAATCTGCCGCCCCCAATGTCGCCGCAACCTAACTACATTTATTAACGCCTAATCTGCCGCCCACAACGTCGCCACCACTATATTAAATGTTTTAACCCCTAAACCTAAGTCTAACCCTAACCCTAACGCCCCCTAGCTTAAATATTATTACAATAAATCTAAATAAAATTACTACAATTAACTAAATAATTCCTATTTAAAACTAAATACTTACCTATAAAATAAACCCTAAGCTAGATACAATATAACTAATAGTTACATTGTATCTATCTTAGGGTTTATTTTTATTTTACAGGCAACTTTGTATTTATTTTAACTAGGTACAATAGTTATTAAATAGTTAACTATTTAATAACTAACAAGTTAAAATAAAGACAAATTTACCTGTAAAATAAAACCTAACCTATCTTACAATTACACCTAACACTACACTAATCTAAAGTACGGAAAAAAAAACACTAAATTACAGAAAATAATAAAATAATTACAAGATTTTTAAACTAATTACACCTACTCTAATCCCCCTAACAAAATAAAAAAAGCCCCCCAAAATAAAAAAAAAAGCCCTACCCTACACTAAATTACAAATAGCCCTTAAAAGGGCCTTTTGCGGGGCATTGCCCCAAAGTAATCAGCTCTTTTACCTGTAAAAAAAAAAGTACAAATACCCCCCCAACATTAAAACCCACCACCCACACAACCAACCCTACTCTAAAACCCACCCAATCCCCTCTTAAATAAACCTAACACTAAGCCCTTGAAGGTCACCTTACCGTGAGACGTCTTCACCCAACCGGGCAGAAGTGGTCCTCCAGACGGGCAGAAGTCTTCATCCAAGCCGGGCAGAAGAGGTCCTCCAGATGGGCAGAAGTCTTCATCCAGATGGCATCTTCGATCTTCATCCATCCGGCGCGGAGCAGGTCCATATTCAAGACATCCAACAGGGAGCATCCTCTTCAAACAACAGCCGACTGAAGAATGAAGGTTCCTTTCAATGATGTCATCCAAGATGGCGTCCCTTCAATTCCGATTGGCTGATAGAATTCTATCAGCCAATCGGAATTAAGGTAGAAAAAATCCTATTGGCTGATGCAATCAGCCAATAGGATTGAGCTTGCATTCTATTGGCTGATCCAATCCTATTGGCTGATTACTTTGGGGCAATGCCCCGCAAAAGGTCCTTTTAAGGGCTATTTGTAATTTAGTGTAGGATAGGGCTTTTTTATTTTCTTAGGGGGATTAGATTAGGTGTAATTAGTTTAAAAATCTTGTAATTATTTTATTATTTTCTGTAATTTAGTGTTCTTTTCGTACTTTAGATAATTTTTTTAAATTGTTATTAATTGTATTTAGTTTAGGTAATTTATTTAATTATAGTGTAGTGTTAGGTGTAATTGTAACTTAGTTTAGGTTTTATTTTACAGGTAAATTTGTCGTAGTTACTAAATAGTTAATAACTATTTAATAACTATTGTACCTAGTTAAAATAAATACAAAGTTGCCTGTAAAATAAAAATAAACCCTAAGCTAGCTACAATGTAACCATTAGTTATATTGTAGCTAGTTTATGGTTTATTTTATAGGTAAGTATTTAGTTTTAAATAGGAATAATTTAGTGAATTGTAGTAATTTTATTTATATTTATTGTAATTATATTTGTTAGAGGGGGGGTTAGGGTTAGACTTAGATTTAGGGGTTAATACATTTAATATAGTGGCGGCGACGTTGGGAGCGGCAGATTAGGGGTTAATAAATGGAAGTAGGTGTCGGCGATGTTAGGGCCGGCAGATTAGGGGTTAATAATATTTAAATAGTGTTTGCGATGCGGGAGTGCGGGTTAATATGTTTATTATAGTGGCGGCGATGTCCGGTTCGGCAGATTAGGGGGTTAAAATTTTATTTTAGTGTTTGCGATGTGGGGGGGGCCTCAGTTTAGGGGTTAATAGGTAGTTTATGGGTGTTAGTGTACTTTTTAGCACTTTAGTTAAGAGTTCTATGCTACAGCGTTGTAGTGTAAAACTCTTAACTACTGTCTTTTAAATGCGGTACCAGGCTTGACAGGAGATGGTCTACCGCTCACTTTTGGTCAGACTCGTAATACCGGCGCTATGTAAGTCCCATAGAAAATATAGGATACGCAATTGACGTAGGTGGATTTGCGGTATTTCCGAGTCTGGCCAAAAAAGTGAGCGGTACACCTGTACCTGCAAGACTCATAATACCAGCGGGCATTAAAAAGCAGCATTAGGACCTCTTAACGCTGCTTTTTAACCCTAACGCACAACTCGTAATCTAGCCATATGGGATTTAAAAATACACAGGAAATATAACAAATTTGTGCAAAATTGTACATAGGTTGTGTTTTAAATCATCCAGAATTTTACAATTTCTAGTTTAAAATATAATATAAGAAATGTCTACCAGACTTTAAGATTGCACTATAGATTACTATTATTTTTGTTTTATATATATATATATATATATATATATATATATATATATACATATACATATACATACATACACACACACATACATACATACAGTTTTTACATAGCATATATATCAATTCACCATAGGTCATTTATCAGTATGTTAAAACTGAAGAAGATAATGTACTTCTCTATAGATAAAAAAAACTTTATCACACCAGACCACAATGCCTGACAAAACTGAGATAGATAGTAACAGAGGGTATGTTAGATGTTATGAGTATGGACGATTTCCTCATTGCCTACCTCTCTCACTTTCTTTTTCACTTCCTGTCAGTAAACGTGTTACTTCCTTCTATTGTATTCACTGAAGCCACATGCACACAAAATAAATGTAGCTGGTATTATTGTAACTCAACACTTCCTCACCATCTTCTCTTCATATTCAGGGTCTGTTTCTATTTCAGGACGCAATGCTTTAAGAGGAAGCTTTAATTAGAAAAGTGGATTGATTTTCTAGGATAAAACAAAAGCAGCAAAATATTAATTTTGTTTATAAAGGGTTATAATCTACATGTTTTGTAGGAAATACAAATACAGAGTTCATTTTTTGCCCTAAGTAACCCCAAAAGCAACCTGTAAATATTATTAGTTTAACAAATAAGAGGCAAGCGTGCATACCCAAAAATGAGCCAGATTGCAAGTAGCGCAGGCGAGCGATATCGTGTTTATCGCAGCTGTTTGCATGCGTTAGAAGTAGCACACGTATTACAAGTTGAAAGAAAACACGTTCGCTCAAGCGCAATTGAATTTAACGAGCATCGGGTTAGGGCGACCTCAGAGGTTTTGTTAACTGTTATGTTCAAATATAAAGTTGCACAAAAAAACAATAAAAATACATGTAACAGTACAGTTACACTCATAACAATACTATAAATTATTGAGGAAAAAATTGCAATTAAAGGGCTCAAATATATGAGGTCTCAGTTGTTAGAAAACAAAAAGACTGTCAACAGCTTTAACATAGAGATACATACATATACATGTCTAAATATTTATATTAGTCCTTGAGAAAATGCGATCAAGTTTGGGCGACTTGTTGGGTGTTAGTTTTTTTCCACTTTTCGTGCTCCGTTGAAGTCTATTGGAGAATACAGTAACGTAATTGCAATATTGTAACCAGCTTTTTGTGCGTGTCGGGTTAGCATGCAAGCGAAAATGTTTTACTTTCAACTTGTAATAAACACGGTATCCCACGTGCACAGTTAGCGTGGGAGCGATAAATAGCACCCCACTCGCCCCACACAAGCCCATTGTGAGAAGTTACTGTCATATATGTTTTTGTTTTAAGGAATTTATTTTAAAATACAGTTTTACTAAATTCAAATGCAGCAACTCTTTGGAAATATTAGAGCAACAAATAATAAATAAATCACACACATAAAGTTTATTAATATTATGTCATTAAGGATAAAACATAGTAATATTCATGTTACCTTTTTTCTGCATTTAACATCATCACATACACAGCTTATCAGACTTGTTTTAATGTGGCATACTTTGGTATAAAACACTGTACCTGACACATGTTATCTTGGCAAATTTTCCAGTTTCACTGTGGCCCTATATCTGTGACACTTTTTAACAGTGCTGTACACTTCACCTGGCACATTCCCTGTGATATCAGCGTTTCTCAACTCCATTCCTCAAATGTCACTAACCATCCAGATTCTAAGGGTTTCCCTACCTGATTTCAAGTGAATCAATCACAGTGAGTGAGCAGCCTAAGCAGGGAATTAGGATCTGGCCTGTTAGGGGTGATTGATGGTAGAACTGAGAAAATGTTTTTTTGTGATCTATTGCAAGTTACATTTGCTGCATCAACATACTTCCAAACATTTCAAAATTCAAAAGAGGGACATAGCCTCCCCCCCCCCCCCCAGCCAGCGGCAAAAATTTGAAATGTGGTGGGCAGGAGCGGGGGCGGGGCTTAAAAGATCATAAGACCAAATTAATATAAATAAAATTCTAAATAAAGTCATATCTTTTAATACTCTTAGGCAGCAAATCAAACAAAAGCTCAAACCACTGGTATAGCTATGTGAGCTTTGTATTTAATTAACCTTTGCAGAGACAGTGCTAAATATTTTTATCTTAATTGGACATTTAATAATAGATTCTTTAAAACTGCTCTCTGCTTTCCTCATTAATATGCTAGATTCTGGCCTTTATGCACATACACTTACACATGCAGATACACACACACACACTACATAGCATACACTTACATATGCACATACACACACAGTACATAGCATGCACTTACACATGCACACACACTACATAGCATACACTTACACATGCAGATATACACACACACTACATAGCATACACTTACACATGCACACACCCTACATAGCATACACTTACACATGCAGACACACACTACATATCATACACTTATACAGGCAGACACACACACACTACATAGCATACACTTATACATACAGATACGCACGCACACACACACACACTACATAGCATACACTTATACATGCAGATACACACACACATTACATAGCATACACTTACACATGCAGATATACATACACTACATAGCATACACTTACACATGCAGATACACACACACACACTACATAGCATACACTTAAAGATACACACACACACACACACACACTACATTGCATACACTTACACATGCAGACACACACTACATATCATACGCTTATACAGGCAGATACACACACTACATAGCATACACTTATACATACAGATACACACACTACATAGCATACACTTATACAGGCAGATACACACATACACACTACTTAGCATACACCTACACATGCAGATACATACACACTACATTACATACACTTACACATGCAGACACACACTACATATCATACACTTATACAGGCAGATACACACACACTACTTAGCATACACTTATACATACAGATACACACACACTACACAGCATACACTTATACATGCAGATAAACACACACACTACATAGCTTACACTTATACATGCAGATACACACACTACATAGTATACACTTACACATGCAGATACACACACTTCATAGCATACACTTATACATGCAGATACACAAACATACACACACACTACATCATATGTGGGTATCTGTAACTCATTGTATGGGGTCCTGGGGTTGGCAAGCACATTAGCTGGCAGTCTGAGGCTGCCACTGTTCGTTACCCTGGTGTTCACACTGCTCATCGTATAAAACTGAAGGCATGCTAGTATTATCACCAGGGGTAGACGTCATCACTACCAGGGGTTTAGGTCATCATTACCTGAGGTCAGAGGGTATGCAGCCTTCCTACTCCTGCTTAACCCACACACCATTACTTTTCCACAAGGAATCTAACAGGTATATAATGATAGCAACATCCACTGCACACGGTAATTGACAAATTAAACCATGTAACGGTAATAAAAGACAAAGGACAAAGGCTCCAAAGAGGTGAAATAAAAAGTCTTGTATTCAGTAACTTAGTTTAGTTTGGCAAAAGCGGTTACAACAGGCAATTCAGCAATTCCAGCAGGTCAAACGCGTTTCATATATATTAAACTTCTTCAGTGACCATCATGCACTATTGCCAATAATGCAGCACTATTTAAAGGGTAAGTAAACACACTCCCTCTTTAGTTAAACCAATCAAATTACAAGAAGTGCTGCATTATGTATACAACGAATACTGTGTTAAGTGACAGCACAATACATTTCTTTATTTATACAAACTGAAAACAATATACTAAACCCAATAATATAATTTCTTAACTCACATATTAACTTTCAGAAAAGGAATTAAATCTGATTCACAAAATAGAAAATAAAAAAAACCTAATTAAACTACTTTAAGTATCCACAAATAATTTTACATCCCATTCAGAATTTAGCCCTACTGGCATTCTGGTATCCAGCTGAAAGATCCAGAAAACCTCTCTCTTACTGAGAGTATTACATCTATTACCTCCTCTTGGATGTCTGGCAATCAGCTGGATACCCTGGAATGTCAGCAGGGAACTGTCAGAGTCGTGTTCTTTTCTGAAATGTAGGGAGACAGGTGTAGTGGACTCTGGATCTTCTATGGAACGCAAGTGTTCCAAAAAATGATCTTTTAGAGCCCGTGTCGTTTGACCGACATACTGCCTATAGCACCCCCTACAGGTCAGAAGGTATATGACATAGCAAGAATTGCATGTTATATGCTCCTGTATCTTGAATTGTTTTTCATTAGCAGTAGACACAAAATTTTGACCAAAGGTAGCATAAGTGCAAGATTTACACCTCCTACTACCACATTTGTAAAAACCTGGTTTAATAGACAACCAATTTTGGCTAGAAATTTTAGGCAACATAGAGGGAGACAAGATCCCTCTTAATGTTTTTGCTTTACGTGACACAAATACTATTCCATCCTGGACTATGTCACATAGTTTGTCATCTGTTTCTAGGATAGGCAATGCTTTACGAATAATGCCACAAATTTGGGCATATTCTTCACTATACGTAGTGATAAACTTGGGCTGACGAAATCTCTCATTTCTTTCCACTTTCTTTTTCTCAAGTAAAGTGGACCTATCCATATCATCAACTTCCTTTTTAATAGACTCTATTGTCTCTCTACAATACCCTCTGTGTATAAGTCTATTTGTCAATTCTGCAGAGTGTGATTGATAACTTTGTTCATTCGTGCAATTACGTTTGATCCTGATATATTGGCTTTTTGGGATAGAACGAATTGTATGTTTTGGATGGCAAGACTGTGCATTGAGAATAGTATTCCCTGCAATCTCTTTGCGAAATAATTCAACATCTATTGATTTATTTGTTACATTAGACACCAGTCTAATATCCAAAAATGGCATGGAGTCTCTGTTAAATTCTAATGTAAATTTCAAATTCATCAAATTATTCTGTAGATATTCTGAAAATTGTTCTATCAAATGTACTGGTCCCCTCCAGACTATCAATATATCGTCGATATAACGACCGTAATAATGGATATATTCTTCGAAGGGATTTCCATCTCCATAGACGTGGGACAGCTCCCACCAACCCATGTACAGGTTGGCATAAGAGGGGGCAAATATCGCCCCCATAGCTGTCCCACGCCTCTGGAGATAGAAACTCCCCTCGAACAGGAAAAAATTGTGTTTTAATAGGTAATCAATGGACTTAACAATAAAACTTTTTAGAACATCATCATAGTCAGAAAAATGACTCAAAAAATATTCAATGGCCTTAATACCCTGTTCGTGAGGGATGCAGGTATATAATGATACGACATCAATAGTTACAAAAACAAATTCCTCCTGCCATACAATTTTCTCTAATCTTTTCACAACATCCGTAGTATCTTTGATGTAACTTAACAATTTCAGAACCATTGGTTGTAAATATCCATCTATCATTTCAGAGAGAGGCTCATTCAATGAGCCAATTCCAGCCACAATTGGCCTCCCTGGAGGATTATTTCTGTCCTTATGGACTTTGGGAAGAAAGTGAAAAATAGCTGTAATCGGATGCTCAGTATATAGAAACTCAAAATTATCTTCCGTTATAAGACCATCAAGTAAAGCCTCATTAAGAATGATTTTAAGTTCTCTCTGATAGAAAAACACTGGATTTGATTTGAGTCTCTCATATACTGTAGTATCAAGTAACTGTCTATGCGCCTCTTTAATATAATCCTCCCGATTAAGAACTACAACCTTTCCCCCTTTGTCCGAATTTCGAAAAACTAATTCTTTGTTATTAACTAACTCTTTGATAGACAGATATTGATCTCTGGACAAATTATCTTTCTTATGATTAGCAGAGGATATATTTTTATGTAGTTTCTTCAAAGCTGTCTCAACTGTCTTCTGAAAGACTTCAACTGAACTGGACCTTGAACTTACTGGGTGAAACTTGGATTTCTTTTTTAATTTTGAAAGATCATACACATCTTGATTGACACTAAAATATGAATCCTTAGTGTCCTCACCTATAGTTACAAGGTCTAGAAGAGCACATTCATCAGCAAAATCAAAACCACATCTAAGTGGTTCTGGCTTCTCTCTTTGCCTCACTTCACAACTATCTTGTTTAACTTCTAAAAAGTGTTTCTTCAATACCAAGGTTCTCACAAACCTATTCAAATCCACTACTGTGTCAAACAAATTAAAATGTGAAGTTGGAGAGAAACCTAAACCCAGAGATAAAACTTCTAATTGTGTTTTGGAAAGTTGAACAGATGACAAATTGATAACATTATAAGAGTCTATGCATATTTCTGAAATGCTAGTGCCCTCCTCCTCTGTAGATAGCGCCGAGGTTTGGGGGGTACGGTTTCTTGTCCTTCCTGACCTGCCACGTCCCCCTCTGCGTACTTTTTTCTTCGCACTGTGGACTTGTGCTGGCCCCTCTCGTTTTTTGACTGAGCTGAAGATGTGGAGGGAACATGATCATCATGTGCTGTAAGAGCAAATGACGTAGTTACTATAGAGGATGGTGGACTCTCATTAGAAATTTCCAAATCAGAGGAGTCATAATCATACTCCGTATCAGTCTCTGCAAATCTAACTTTCTTATCTGATTTGTATCTTCTATATCTCCTCCTCGTGTCAGACACTGTCCATTTATAGACCTTGTTATTCTCATAGTCCTGTTTGTCACGTAAGATTTTTTGTTTTTTAAAATGCCATAGATTGTCTCTAAACTCAGTAATCACCTTCTGCAACTTCGTATCATATTTGTTAAATACAGGATCTTGACACAAAGGTCGCATATATGATTGCAGCTTAAGCTTTTCTTGACACAACTCTTGATGTATTTGTTTTTTGTATTCAATTAATAAATCAATTAATGCTAAAGAGCATTCTGTAAGTATTTTGTTCCATTTATCAATAAATAATTGATCTGTCACCTGAAAAGAAGGAAATTTCCTGATACGGAGCCCTCTTGGTATACGTTGGGCTTTTTTATACATTTGAAAGCTCTTAATGTCCATTTCAATACTCGAATCTTTTTTGAGCAAGGAATCCATTTTATAAAACAAACTGTCCAAATTCTTATTAGCCTCTTGCTCAATTACATCTGTACTGAACAAATCTTCCGTATCACTAATATCCTCAGCAAACTGCTGAAACACATATCCTTCGGTTGCCATAATATATGTAACACAATGCCTATAATACGTTACAAATGATATCACCAATAGAGCCTTATAGTCACAATATTTAACTTCTGGGGTGCCTTACGACTTACAGCTTAAATAGCCTTTTGACGACCACAATCATAAACAAAACAAGGAAAGTCCGTGCCGCTTACCCTCTCCAACCCGGTGGATACAAAAAGTAACAGCAACAGCATGGGAGCGCTCAGACGCCCGTTCTGTGTGTGGCCTCGGCTCGCGCTTCACGTAAGGTGCCGCCCCTCTTGAGTAGGTCCTGACGTCTCGATGACGACACCTGGAAACTCCGTCAATCCGGTGCAAGTGGTAAAACGATCCACCACCGCTTGCACTAATATGATAGCAACATCCACTGCACACGGTAATTGACAAATTAAACTATGTAACGGTAATAAAAGACAAAGGACAAAGGCTCCAAAGAGGTGAAATAAAAAGTCTTGTATTCAGTAACTTAGTTTAGTTTGGCAAAAGCGGTTACAACAGGCAATTCAGCAATTCCAGCAGGTCAAACGCGTTTCATATATATTAAACTTCTTCAGTGACCATCATGCACTATTGCCCATAATGCAGCACTATTTAAAGGGTAAGTAAACACACTCCCTCTTTAGTTAAACCAATCAAATTACAAGAAGTGCTGCATTATGTATACAACGAATACTGTGTTAAGTGACAGCACAATACATTTCTTTATTTATACAAACTGAAAACAATATACTAAACCCAATAATATAATTTCTTAACTCACATATTAACTTTCAGAAAAGGAATTAAATCTGATTCACAAAATAGAAAATAAAAAAAACCTAATTAAACTACTTTAAGTATCCACAAATAATTTTACATCCCATTCAGAATTTAGCCCTACTGGCATTCTGGTATCCAGCTGAAAGATCCAGAAAACCTCTCTCTTACTGAGAGTATTACATCTATTACCTCCTCTTGGATGTCTGGCAATCAGCTGGATACCCTGGAATGTCAGCAGGGAACTGTCAGAGTCGTGTTCTTTTCTTGTCTTTTATTACCGTTACATGGTTTAATTTGTCAATTACCGTGTGCAGTGGATGTTGCTATCATATTAGTGCAAGCGGTGGTGGATCGTTTTACCACTTGCACCGGATTGACGGAGTTTCCAGGTGTCGTCATCGAGACGTCAGGACCTACTCAAGAGGGGCGGCACCTTACGTGAAGCGCGAGCCGAGGCCACACACAGAACGGGCGTCTGAGCGCTCCCATGCTGTTGCTGTTAACAGGTATATAACCCTGGGAGAGAAAAGTGTGGGGCAATGCGGGACAGATGGCTAGCAACCCGGGACAGCGGGACAGACCCCTAAAATCGGGACTGTCCCGGGAAAAACGGGACAGTTGGGGAGTATGCATTCTTTATACATATTCTGAATTTTTCATTGCTCTAATCTAAACCACAGTTCCCCAACATCGCAGACACTAACTAAAACACTAAATAAAGCTATTAACCCCTAAACTGCCGTTCCCCGACATCGCCAACACTAACTAAACCTATTAACCTCTAAACTGCCGTTCCCTGACATCGCCAACACTAAATAAAGCTATTAACCACTAAACCGCCGTTCCCCAACATCGCCGACACTAACTAAACCTATTAACCTCTAAACCGCCATTCCCCGACATCGGCAACACTAACTAAAACACTGAATAAAGCTATTAACCCCCAAACTGCCGTTCCCCGACATCGCCAACACTAACTAAACCTATTAACCTCTAAACCGCCGTTTCCCGACATCGCCAACACTAACTAAACCTATTAACCCCTAAACCGCCATACACCCGCATCGCCAACACTAACTATAACACTAGCTAAACCTATTAACCCCTAAACTGCCGCCCCCCACATTGCATCTACCTAATTTAAACTATATTAACGCCCCCATAGCTGTCCCACGCCTCTGGAGATAGAAACTCCCCTCGAACAGGAAAAAATTGTGTTTTAATAGGTAATCAATGGACTTAACAATAAAACTTTTTAGAACATCATCATAGTCAGAAAAATGACTCAAAAAATATTCAATGGCCTTAATACCCTGTTCGTGAGGGATGCAGGTATATAATGATACCACATCAATAGTTACAAAAACAAATTCCTCCTGCCATACAATTTTCTCTAATCTTTTCACAACATCCGTAGTATCTTTGATGTAACTTAACAATTTCAGAACCATTGGTTGTAAATATCCATCTATCATTTCAGAGAGAGGCTCATTCAATGAGCCAATTCCAGCCACAATTGGCCTCCCTGGAGGATTATTTCTGTCCTTATGGACTTTGGGAAGAAAGTGAAAAATAGCTGTAATCGGATGCTCAGTATATAGAAACTCAAAATTATCTTCCGTTATAAGACCATCAAGTAAAGCCTCATTAAGAATGATTTTAAGTTCTCTCTGATAGAAAAACACTGGATTTGATTTGAGTCTCTCATATACTGTAGTATCAAGTAACTGTCTATGCGCCTCTTTAATATAATCCTCCCGATTAAGAACTACAACCTTTCCCCCTTTCTCCGAATTTCGAAAAACTAATTCTTTGTTATTAACTAACTCTTTGATAGACAGATATTGATCTCTGGACAAATTATCTTTCTTATGATTAGCAGAGGATATATTTTTATGTAGTTTCTTCAAAGCTGTCTCAACTGTCTTCTGAAAGACTTCAACTGAACTGGACCTAGAACTTACTGGGTGAAACTTGGATTTCTTTTTTAATTTTGAAAGATCATACACATCTTGATTGACACTAAAATATGAATCCTTAGTGTCCTCACCTATAGTTACAAGGTCTAGAAGAGCACATTCATCAGCAAAATCAAAACCACATCTAAGTGGTTCTGGCTTCTCTCTTTGCCTCACTTCACAACTATCTTGTTTAACTTCTAAAAAGTGTTTCTTCAATACCAAGGTTCTCACAAACCTATTCAAATCCACTACTGTGTCAAACAAATTAAAATGTGAAGTTGGAGAGAAACCTAAACCCAGAGATAAAACTTCTAATTGTGTTTTGGAAAGTTGAACAGATGACAAATTGATAACATTATAAGAGTCTATGCATATTTCTGAAATGCTAGTGCCCTCCTCCTCTGTAGATAGCGCCGAGGTTTGGGGGGTACGGTTTCTTGTCCTTCCTGACCTGCCACGTCCCCCTCTGCGTACTTTTTTCTTCGCACTGTGGACTTGTGCTGGCCCCTCTCGTTTTTTGACTGAGCTGAAGATGTGGAGGGAACATGATCATCATGTGCTGTAAGAGCAAATGACGTAGTTACTATAGAGGATGGTGGACTCTCATTAGAAATTTCCAAATCAGAGGAGTCATAATCATACTCCGTATCAGTCTCTGCAAATCTAACTTTCTTATCTGATTTGTATCTTCTATATCTCCTCCTCGTGTCAGACACTGTCCATTTATAGACCTTGTTATTCTCATAGTCCTGTTTGTCACGTAAGATTTTTTGTTTTTTAAAATGCCATAGATTGTCTCTAAACTCAGTAATCACCTTCTGCAACTTCGTATCATATTTGTTAAATACAGGATCTTGACACAAAGGTCGCATATATGATTGCAGCTTAAGCTTTTCTTGACACAACTCTTGATGTATTTGTTTTTTGTATTCAATTAATAAATCAATTAATGCTAAAGAGCATTCTGTAAGTATTTTGTTCCATTTATCAATAAATAATTGATCTGTCACCTGAAAAGAAGGAAATTCCCTGATACGGAGCCCTCTTGGTATACGTTGGGCTTTTTTATACATTTGAAAGCTCTTAATGTCCATTTCAATACTCGAATCTTTTTTGAGCAAGGAATCCATTTTATAAAACAAACTGTCCAAATTCTTATTAGCCTCTTGCTCAATTACATCTGTACTGAACAAATCTTCCGTATCACTAATATCCTCAGCAAACTGCTGAAACACATATCCTTCGGTTGCCATAATATATGTAACACAATGCCTATAATACGTTACAAATGATATCACCAATAGAGCCTTATAGTCACAATATTTAACTTCTGGGGTGCCTTACGACTTACAGCTTAAATAGCCTTTTGACGACCACAATCATAAACAAAACAAGGAAAGTCCGTGCCGCTTACCCTCTCCAACCCGGTGGATACAAAAAGTAACAGCAACAGCATGGGAGCGCTCAGACGCCCGTTCTGTGTGTGGCCTCGGCTCGCGCTTCACGTAAGGTGCCGCCCCTCTTGAGTAGGTCCTGACGTCTCGATGACGACACCTGGAAACTCCGTCAATCCGGTGCAAGTGGTAAAACGATCCACCACCGCTTGCACTAATATGATAGCAACATCCACTGTACACGGTAATTGACAAATTAAACCATGTAACGGTAATAAAAGACAAAGGACAAAGGCTCCAAAGAGGTGAAATAAAAAGTCTTGTATTCAGTAACTTAGTTTAGTTTGGCAAAAGCGGTTACAAATGGCAATCCAGCAATTCCAGCAGGTCAAACGCGTTTCATATATATTAAACTTCTTCAGTGACCATCATGCACTATTGCCCATAATGCAGCACTATTTAAAGGGTAAGTAAACACACTCCCTCTTTAGTTAAACCAATCAAATTACAAGAAGTGCTGCATTATGTATACAACGAATACTGTGTTAAGTGACAGCACAATACATTTCTTTATTTATACAAACTGAAAACAATATACTAAACCCAATAATATAATTTCTTAACTCACATATGAACTTTCAGAAAAGGAATTAAATCTGATTCACAAAATAGAAAATAAAAAAAACCTAATTAAACTACTTTAAGTATCCACAAATAATTTTACATCCCATTCAGAATTTAGCCCTACTGGCATTCTGGTATCCAGCTGAAAGATCCAGAAAACCTCTCTCTTACTGAGAGTATTACATCTATTACCTCCTCTTGGATGTCTGGCAATCAGCTGGATACCCTGGAATGTCAGCAGGGAACTGTCAGAGTCGTGTTCTTTTCTTGTCTTTTATTACCGTTACATGGTTTAATTTGTCAATTACCGTGTGCAGTGGATGTTGCTATCATATTAGTGCAAGCGGTGGTGGATCGTTTTACCACTTGCACCGGATTGACGGAGTTTCCAGGTGTCGTCATCGAGACGTCAGGACCCACTCAAGAGGGGCGGCACCTTACGTGAAGCGCGAGCCGAGGCCACACACAGAACGGGCGTCTGAGCGCTCCCATGCTGTTGCTGTTGTTATAAACAACTAATGTTCAACCCACATGAATCATACACTGAACAATATAATAAAATGGTATTGAATACTTGGAAAAATTGAATCATTACCAAAACAGAGAAAAATGATCTGACAAAAACCAATCCGAAAATGGCTACGATTTACTTTATACCAAAGGTACACAAAAATTTATCAGAACCACCGGGAAGGCCCATTGTATCAGGAAATTCAAATCTAACAGAATTAGCCAGTAAATACATAGATTTAAGACTGAGAAAATATTTAACTATGCTATCCTCTTACATCCATGAAACAATGCAAGTACTACAAGTACTACATTACCTCCAAGTAACTGATACAACGTGGCTAGTAACAATGGATGTTGAATCGTTGTACACCAGCATTCACCATGAGGATGGGTTAAAAGCAGTCAGTTATTTCTTATCTACCAATTCCAATAACAACCAACAGCATAATACCTTTATTTTGCAAATGTTAACATTTGTGTTAACACACAATGTATTTACGTTTAAGGATCGGTATTATCTCCAAGGAACAGCTATGGGGACAACATGTGCGCCCACATATGCAAATCTGTTTTTTGGATTTTTGGAATCCTTTAATGTATTTACTGGGGAAATGGATCGATATACAAAACAAATACCCTTGTGGGTTAGATATATTGATGATGTGCTCTTCCTATGGAAAGGCACTAAAATAGAACTGGAAAAATTCATACAGATACTGAATATCAATGATAAAAATATTATATATTATATTATATATTGTCATATCAAACAGATTTGAGCACAGTCAATTTTTTTAATCTCACCATCTAACTGAAAATGGCACCATTGACACACAAATGTATAGAAAAGAAACATCTACTAATACATTATTGCACCATAGCAGTGCACATCCTCCAAGCACCCTCAAAGCAATACCCCAAGGGGAATTTATAAGACTACGAAGAAATTGATCCAATGTACAGCCATACTTACAAGAAAGTACTGATATGAAGAAAAGATTAATACAAAGAGAGAGGATATAGCAAACGAGCTGTAAAATCAGCCAGAATGGCAGTTTTGAAACAAGAGAGAAACAACTTATTGAAACCTAAAGCTAAAAACCAAGAAGTATGTACAAGATTAATAACTACATATAATCCCCAAATGCAACAGATAATAGAGATTATGAATACAAATTGTCACATACTACAAAATGACATCACCTTGGCACCCATGATAGGTCAAAAATACCACAGGGTATAAAAGACCCAAAAACTTTAAAGATCAACTGGTCCAAAGCCACTACATTCATATTCCCAAGAAAACATCAAAAGATCCAGGAATGTATCCCTTTGGTTCCTGTTCATCATGTATATATGTAACTAAAATCAACCAAATTGCTGACAAATCAGGGAAAATTCACAAATTAGAACAAAACTATGCATATCGATCCACAGGAGTAATCTATGTCATCTTTTGTTCATGTAAGAAAGTCTACGTAGGCATGACAACCCGTGAAGCCAGGGTAAGAATTCTGGAGCATGCCCAATAACATTAAAAATGCCACAAAATACCTATCCAAATGTAAAACCATTACATCTGTGGCACAATACTTTCTAAGGTTTCACAAAAGTGTAACCACTGATTTGAAATATGCTGTGATACAAAAAATCTCACTGGGCATAAGAGAAGGAAAATTTAGAAGAAACGCTCCTGAAGTCAGAATGTAGATGGATATATCTACTAGACTCCACACAGCTAAAAGGACTTAATGAGTATAATAATTACTTTGTATACTTAGAAATGGAATGCATTATATGCAAATGCGTACAAATTACAGTACATTTAAATGAATTGCAATATAATTTCAGTAAGTCACTGTTTATTACAACACCTAATTAAGAACTCTTCCTAGGTTAAACCTTCTATTTGACTTTATTTTATTTTCCCTGCACTATTACTCCTCATAAAGCCCTAACACTCTATTATTAAATGTTTAAGCTCACATCCATTATATGCAGTAATATGCACTTAACCATTAAATTAAGTAAGACAGCTACTTGTAACACATAGTTACCATTTTTTTTTTTAATACAACACACACTTATATTCACACTTTTGTTAAACACCTTATATCTAAATGAATCCACTTCTGATTTTACACTTAGGGCTCGATTATTGAAAGCTCTCTGGGTTGGCGAGATTATTAAAGAATGCTCGCCAGTCCTTCTATTTCCCTGGTGGAATGATCTAAAGCCATTTTTTACCTTGAAAACAGGGTGTCTCGCTATGGGGCGTATACTAGATTTTCATATGAAATGTGCACAACAAAATTCGTATTTTAAACTTCATACAAAACAAATATTTGAACCATTCACACAAAAATAAGCAGGGAAAAATTGCATTGTTAAGGTGCATCAAAAAATCCTAACAAAATTCTTCACCTAAAATCGTATATTAACAAAAAAGTAAAATTTGTATGAAATTTACACAGCAATAAATCAAATTAAACATGCACAGCGTAATTGTTGTTTTTTCGTAAAATGGGCTGAACATGGGCGTTTCATGGGCATATATGAAAATGTCTCTCTAATCTCAGCGTAATTCTATAAAGATTTGCGGATTTCACAGTTTTTTCTCAACAACTAAAAGGTGGCAAACCTTTCTCAAAACAATACGAACACTTATAACCCCAATAGAAAAACAAATGCATACTAAAATATAGGCAAATGTAAGATGCTATAAGCAGAAAGCAGCGTAATGTGAGTTATATTGGCTGCAGGATTTTAATTTTAAAGTGCTCCCCCTGCTCCCTGCTAACTTTGATCTAAGGAGCAAAGTTTCCCTAACCAGCGAGCTTCATCACTTTTAATAGGAGCCATCTCACAACTCACAGGGACTGCCCCTTTTTTACGATCATTGCACCGGGGCAGCCCTGTGAGAGTCAGCGAGAAAAAAAGGTTTGAGCTGGCGAAGATTATATCATCAAGCCCTTAGTCTTGAAGTATAAGACACTAATCAAAATATGTTTAATTTCATTAAAACATATTAGTGCACAACCTTATTGTTACTCTACCTAGGAAGACCTAATAACACCACAAAAGGATTAAGTTGATACTTAAAGGGACATAATACTCATATTCTAAATCACTTGAAACTGATGCAGTATAACTGTAAAAAGCTGACAGGAAAATATCACCTGAGAATATCTATGTAAAAAAAGAAGATATTTTACCTCACAATCTCCTCAGCTCAGCAGAGTAAGTTAGGTGTAAAAAGTTATACTCAGCTGCTGCCCAGCTGCAGGTAAAAAATAAATAATAAAATGAAGAAATGAACAGCAACCAATCATCATCAACAGTGCTGAGGTCATGAACTCTTTTACTGTGATCTCATGAGATTTGACTTAACTCTCATGAGATTTCATAGTAAACTTCCTTAAACTGAATAGGGAAATAAGATGAATGTTCACAAAGCTCACTCCCTTAGCTGTCCTGGGACAGACATACTGATTTGCTGCTTAGAAATCCTTTACAATGGGATGTGGCTACTGAGAATTTTTTTAGGTAAAATATCTTTCTTTTTACATAGAGATGTTCAGGTGAAATTTTCTAGTCAGCTTTTTACAGCTATGCTGCATCACTTTCAAGTGTTTCAACATTTGGGTATCATGGCCCTTTAAAGGAAATATCTTTGTGAGAACAAACCACATACTACCATTATCTCCTATATCAGAAATTGATCCGAACTGAATGGCATCTATTTATCAAGCCGTCAACCTCAAATACGCTGGAATTCCGCAGCGTATTTTTGGCGAGCCTGATTCCCCTTAGTTATCAAACCCTAAAGACCGGCAAAAGTAGAATTTTGTAATGTAACATAAGATCCGCCGGACTCAGACCGACACAGATCGATGCTTACGTCATTACAGATGTTCCGAATGCAAATTCGGCACAATCTGACTACTTTTGCTAGTTATCAAATTTCTACCAGGTACGCTCGCCACTATTCCGGCCCAGCGTACCTGGTTTTCTACCAGGAGTCAGTGGATGCCATAGTAATCAATGGGAGTCTGAAAGCAGCGAAAGCTTATGTTCGCTGCTGCCCAATATCCCATTGATTCCTATGGTAACGTTTACACCTAACACCCTAACATGTACCCTGAGTGTAAACACCCCTAATCTGCCCCCCCTACACCGCCGCCTACATAATACTTATTAACCCCTAATCTGCCACCCCTGACACCGCCGCCACCTACATTATACTTATTAACCCCTAATCTGCCGCCCCTGACACCGCCGCCACCTACATTATACTTATTAACCTCTAGCTTATGTTCGCTGCTGCCCAATATCCCATTGATTCCTATGGTAACGTTTACACCTAACACCGTTACATGTACCCTGAGTCTAAACACCCCTAATCTGCCCCCCCTACACCGCCACCTACATTATACTTATTAACCCTTAATCTGGCCCCCCTACACCGCCACCTACATAATACTTATTAACCCCTAATCTGCCGCCCCTGACACCGCCGCCACCTACATTATACTTATTAACCCCTAATCTGCCGCCCCTGACACCGCCGCCACCTACATTATACTTATTAACCCCTAATCTGCCGTCCTTCACACCGCCGCCACCTACATTATACTTATTAACACCTAATCTGCCCCCCCTACATCGCCGCCACCTACCTACATTTATTAACCCCTAATCTGCCGCCCCAACGTCACCACCACTATATTAAATTTATTAACCCCTAAACCTAAGTCTAACCCTAACACCCCCTAACTTAAATATAATTTAAATAAATTTAAATAAATATTCCTATCATTAAATAAATTATTCCTATTTAAAACTAAATACTTACCTATAAAATCTTTACCATGTGGTGCCATGTTGAACTTCCAGTCACCAATATGAGAGAGTGTGAGAGCGATAACACCAAATTTAGCACATCTGCTCCCCATTCACACCTGAGACCTTGTAACACTAATGATTCACATGACACCGGGGAGGGAAAATGGCTATTTGGGCCCAATTTGGACATTTCCACTTAGGGGTGTACTCACTTTTGTTGCCACCGGTTTTGACATTAATGGCTGTGTGATGAGTTATTTTGAGGGACAGTAAATTTACACTGTTATACAGGCTGTACACTAACTACTTTACATTGTAGCAAAGTGTCATTTATTCAGTGTTGCCACATGAAAAGATATAATAAAATATTTTACAAAAATTTGAGGGTTGTAATCACTTTGTGAGATACTGTATCGGAGTTTTAGTAAGCACCAGATAATTCATATTTTAGCCCACAGCAACATATCTCGATAACATGCAAGTTAAATAGTATATACAAACTTAATTTGCATGTATAAGATTGTAACAATGTAACATGCAAACTTCATTTGCATGTATAAGATTGCAACAATGTAACAGAGTGTGATACGTAGCATCCTATGAGGTAACATGTCCTCATTGGATATTTAAACATGATTGACAAGTAATTCCACCAATCAATATAAAATTGATTTCTCATATCATCCTATCCCACACGCAAGTTGGGACACATGAACCATTAAATAGACTCACAATTCAGCCAGCGTGTAACCCCTCTGAGGAAGCGTGAGCAAAACACGTGTCAGGCGTCTGGCCGTTGAAAGTACATACTCTTGTTATTTAACCGCTTACTCTCTATGATAATGTTGATGGTAGATTTCTGCCTTAATAGTCATTACTTGTATGCTGCATCAGTGACTTTATGCTATGAGAGTGAAACTAGTCAGTTAAACATTAATTCAGCCCCACGCTATAAAAGGGGCTTAAAGGGACACTCTAGTCAAAATTAAACTTTCATGATTCAGATAGGGCATGACCATTTAAACAACTTTCCAGTTGAATTTTATCATTAAATTTGCTTTTTTCAAAAGCTAAACCTAGGTAGGTTCAAACTGATTTCTAAACTGTTGAAAACCGCCTCTTAGCTCAGAGCATTTTGAAAGTTTTTCACAGTTAGATAGTACTAGTTCATGTGTGTCATATAGATAAACATTATGCTCACTCCTGTGTAGTTATTTAGGAGTCTACACTGATTGGCTAAACTGCATGTCTTTCAAAATCACTGAGATAAGTGGGTAGTCTGCAGAGGCTTAGATACAAGGTAATCACAGAGGTAAAACATATATTAATATAACTGTGTTGGTTATGCAAAACTGGAGAATGGTTAATAAAGGGATTATCTATCTTTTTAAACAATAAAAATTCTGGTGTAGACTGTCCCTTTAAGCACTTTGGGTATTTTTTTTTTTTTTGGATCTCACTTCATTATCTCCCTTGGTGTCGAGCAAGCTGTGGAGTGCAGTCAGCTGGGAGTCTGTGAAGTCCCAGTCTGTTTTTACTGCACCTGGAGGTGCATTTATTCCTGGGAGTGCAATCATTTATCCTATATCCTGTTGTCTCTGCCTATACTGTATTGGGCTATGGTTGTTTGCTCTTTATCCATATACAGAATAGGAGACCTCCTGTTCAAGTGTTCCAGACCTGATACGATTGTGGGTTGGCAACAGTGAGCTGGACTACTGCTAAGTTCCAGCCGATCTGAATAGCACCATTGGGTGCATTACTCTTGTGAGTATATCTCCTACTCTATCCATTTTTTATCATCTGTTTGGGTGATACTAGGCCATTGTGACGCCTCTGTTTTTATTCTTCCAATTTTTTAAACTTAACTAAACTAATTTGCTGAAACAAAATTATTTATTTAACTAATGAAAACTAAACAAAATTTTTAGTGTTGCACGTCTATTTATCTATTGACTTGCATTTAAGCCAATTAGTGCTGTGTTGTTAGAATCCACAGGCGTCAGCACAATGTTATCTATATGGCTCACATGAACTAGCTTCCCCTGTTGTGAAAAGCAAATACAAAAGCATGTGATCGTGGGGCTGTCTTAAGAGACTTAGAAACAGACAGAAATGTAGAGGTTTAAAGGTTATAAAGTATGTTAATATAGCAATGTTGGTTGTGCAAAGCTGGGGAATGGGTAGTAAAGGCGTTATCCATCTTTTAAACAATAACATTTTTTGTGTTGACTGTCCCTTTAAGCTGTCCTAAGGGATACTCCAAAAAGGTAATTTTCCAGCCTCCAGTAGAATTTAAAAGACCTTTATTAATCTCTTACAGGGTCCATTATAACAACAACGTTTCAAACCTATACCAGGTTCTTAAAACATGATTAAGAACCTGGTATAGGTTTGAAACGTTGTTGTTATAATGGACCCTGTAAGAGATTAATAAAGGTCTTTTAAATTCTACTGGAGGCTGGAAAATTACCTTTTTGAGATTGATATTGGGGTTTGGCTAACCCTTTCCTGTGCCCCAGACTGAAAAGGTGCTGTCTTTCACTACTATTTTTCATATTACTAAGGGATACTGTCACATGATTTTTGCAACAAAAGTGTTCTACTGAGTATGAGCAAGAAATTCCTGACTTCCTGTTGCTGGAGCACAGTGAAAGTTAGTGCATGTCTCCAAGAAACCACTTAAAAAGGGAAGTTTCTCCTTTGCTTTTCTATATAGACCACAGCCCCCTTGTTAGGCTGTGACAAAGTGATGGGCCATGCACAAATAAAGTATAAAAAAGAAAAGGTAGAATAATTTTAAATGATGAATAATAAATATTGCAATGATTTCTATTAAGTATAACCCACTGCTTTTTGCTTTTTTGTTTCAAAATGAAATGTTTTATAGCCCTTTAAGTATCATAATTAGCATATGGATACAAAAAAGCCCTCAACAAGGGGATAAGAAATGAAGTTATAACCTATATGGTTGTCCCCTGCTCTAAGGGCAGATCCTTATCACTGATGAATAATTCATTTAAATAAAGATGAATTGATCTATTTTATCATACGGTCGAAAGGAATCACTCACTGGAATTATGCATCCAGACCAGGTTTTACACATCAACAATGGTGGCCTCAGATTAAAGAGACAGTAAAATCAAAATTAAACATCAGTTAGATTCAGATAGAGCATGCAATGTTAAACAACTTTCCAATTTACTTCTGATATCAAATGTGCTTAGTTTTCTTGGTATCTTTTGTTAAAAAACATATCTAAGTAGACCCAGGAGCAGCAATGCAATACTGGGAGCTAGCTGTTGATTGGTGGTGGATGCACAGAATGTATGTGTTACAGAAGCATTAGTTATTTTGTTGTGAAGAGCTTATTTCCCAGCAGCAATGCCTGAACCAGCAAGCCAGCGCCTAAGAAGGGCTCCAAGAAAACCGTAACAAGTATCATTTCATAAAGAGTTAACTCTTTTTTTTCAGCTTTTAGAAACTATTGTCTAATCACCTCTGGAGCCAGACTGCTAATTGATAAGATGAACTTGTAAACTTGTTATCTTAAGTACTGTAATCCTATTGTGGCCTGTCAAAGGACAGTGCTCTCTATCTAAATGTGTGATGGGGGATTTTGTGCTTCCCCCCCCTCTCCCCCTGGGAGTGCCCTGTGTGCATGTAACCTTAATAAAAAGCAGGCTGGGCATCCCAGTCCTGAGTTCTTGTTTGACCCTCAATCGCAGCGTTGACTCGTTTTTGTGGGCAGAAGGGTATCCTAGCGGTACTGCAGCTAAGGGAGATTATTCTATATTTGCGAGACTCATATAGAATACTATGGAAAGCAGCTTCTCCCCTCTTTAGCAATAGGGATCCAGGCTACTAAGCGGTCCATCTCTCAGCGAGACTAAGGGTAACCGTAACATTTGGCGGCAGCGGCAGGATTTTCCTGGATTTCCTAGGAGAGGTACAGAACGGATGGAGAGCGCTTACGAAAAATTGAAGCGTACAACCCAAAAGGATTTACTTGAAAGCAGAGGGGGGTACGCCAGCAACCGGCCGAGGAGAGAGCTGATCGCAGAATTGACCGAACTGGATCAGAGCTTCACAATGGCGGAAACACCGACCACGATTAGTGACGAAAAAACCAGGATTGTTCGGGAAAGGCTCTCATTATACGGGCCGAACCCCTCCATGGAATTGGTACAGCAGTTGATGGCAGAGGCGGACGAGGATATACGAGAGACTCGAGCCCACGAACTCAACCTAGCGAATGCACACCGCAATGCTGAAGCCCCGCAGGTAATCATCCCTGTCGAAAATGCTGGGAGGCCCAAGATACCCTATGCGGCATTTCGACCCTTCCTAGAGAGCGAGACAGGGATTGATGAATATTTGGCGGACTTCGAAAGGCAATGTGCCCTGCACCAGATTCCCAACAGAGAGTGGCCCACGATATTGTCTGGGAAACTATCCGGGCGAGCCCTGGAAGCCTTTCGTACTCTGGGTGCTGAGGAAGTGACACAGTATGAGCTAGTTAAGGAGACACTGTTGCGACGGTACGCTGTAACTCCGGACACGTATCGCCGAGAGTTTCGGGGCACGGAAAAGAAGCCTAACGATACCCATATGGAATGGGCGCACCGAATGCGGAGAGCGGCAAATCACTGGTTGAGCGGAAGTAAAGCGGTGACTGGGGAGGAAATTTTACAATTGTTTCTCTTAGAACATTTTTATAATGGCATGGAACAGCAAGGGAAGGAATGGCTGCGAGACAGGCGGCCTTCTACCTTAGAAGAAGCAGCCAAATTGGCCGATGAACATTATGACTCCCGTCTTCACGAACCCATGAACTACCGAGCTCCAGCACGGGTCGAACCCAGAGAGGTTTACCGTGCACCCCCTCGTACTGAATTCCGAGCCCCGGTGCCCACAAGGCCCGTCCGACACTCAGGACCACCCAATAACAGCTCTGAGCGTCCCAGACCGACTTGCCACCGATGCAAGCAACCAGGGCATTTCATGGCTAGCTGCCCCCTTAATACGCACCAGACACCCAGGAATTACAATTACCCCTCTGGGTCCTATCGTCCGGCCCGGGCCCTCTGTGTTAACCAAGAGGCCCCTATGGAGGGATATGTGGGGCCGCTTCACGAGGCAGACCCTGTATATGCTGCCTCAGATAACCGCCAGCACCATCGGTAGAGGGTATGGCTCGAGGGGCGATCTACCGAGGGATTGCGAGACACAGGGGCTACTATCACGCTGGTACAGAGTCATTTGGTGCCAGAGCACAAGCGATCCGGACAGACTGTGGCCGTTAGAGTGGCGGGGGGGGGGATGTGTACAAAATTCCAACAGCTAAAGTGCATCTTGATTGGGGAGCGGGAAAGGGGGCTGTGAACGTGGGCCTAATGGATAATTTACCTGCCGAAGTACTACTGGGCAACGATTTGGGCCCCATGACTTCTGCCTATGCTCCAGTATGCAACAACGAGGCGGACCCAGTGACTACACGGGCCCAAGCCCGGACGGAGCGAGAGCTCTCACCAGTGTGGGAGACACAGGTAAGACCTACCCCGACCTTGCCTGACAGGTTAGGCCCCATACCCTGGGACACCCCAGATGCTTTCGAGGCAGAGTCTAAGACTGACCCGACCTTACAAAAGTACCGGGAACGAGCAGAGACCGGAGGGGGCGGGGCAGATAACGAAACATTCTTATGGGAAAAAGGGAAACTATACCGCTGGACAGAGAAAAGGGGACAGCGTAGGCGACAGCTGGTAGTGCCCCACAAATACCGTCAAGAAATCCTCAAAATAGGCCACGACATCCCCTTAGCAGGCCACCTAGCCGTTACCCGTACCCTACACCGCATTACTCACACGTTCTTTTGGCCAGGGGTGCACGCTGACGTTAGAACTTACTGTAACACCTGCGATGTGTGTCAACGAGTAGGAAGGCGAGGCGATCACCCTAAAGCCCAGCTAGTAAATATGCCCATTGTAGAGGAACCCTTCAGCCGGGTTGCTATTGACCTAGTGGGACCACTGGCTACCCCTAGTCCCTCCGGTAAGCGATACATTCTTACCGTAGTGGACTACGCTACCAGGTACCCAGAGGCTGTCGCCCTATCCAACATACAAGCGGATACGGTAGCGAATGCACTAGTACAGGTGTTCTCCCGGGTAGGATTTCCAAAAGAAATCCTATCCGACCGAGGCACCCAATTTACGGCTGAATTGACCCAACAACTCTGGCAGGTTTGCAAAATTAAGTCCCTCCTGAGCTCCCCATACCACCCCCAGACGAACGGGCTGTGTGAGAGGTTCAATGGGACCCTCAAGCAAATGCTCAAGACGTTCACTCAGGAATACCGAGACTGGGAACGCTTCCTGCCGCACCTCCTATTTGCTTATCGGGAGGTGCCCCAGGAAACGACAGGGTTCTCTCCCTTCGAGTTGCTCTACGGAAGAAAGGTACGGGGACCCCTAAACCTGATCCGGGAGCACTGGGAGGGAGAGATGGAGACTGACGGTGTCCCCATTGTGCCATACGTGCTGGAACTCAGGGACCGAATGGAGCAATTAGCCAAATCCGTGCGGGCTAATCTCCAGTTGGCCCAGAGAAGACAGAAAGTATGGTACGATCGGGGGGCCCGAAAGAGAATCTTCACCATAGGACAAAAGGTGTTAGTACTTAAGCCGGTGAAGACAGACAAATTGCAGGCGTCCTGGCAGGGTCCCTACCAGATCGTAGAGAAAAGGGGAGACACCACTTATGTGATAGCTAGCTGCCACGACAACAATCTTAGAAAGACATTCCATGTAAACATGCTCAAGGAATATTTTGAGCGGCCAGAGAACGTGACGGCCGTATGTTGTTCCCCTCAGGAAGACCCCGACAGTTTACCCATTCCAGACCTATTAGAAAAGAGCATCCCCACAGGTATAGTGGCGCAGGTTCAGATAGGGGACCGACTTAGCCCCACTGAAAGGGAGCAGCTCAACCAACTCCTCCAGTCTAAACACCTCACCTTCTCCCCGAAGCCAGGGTACACTACTTTAACCACCCACCAGGTAGATACTCCGGGACAAGCTCCCTTGCGCCAGGCTCCGTACCGAATCCCCGAAGCAGTTAGGACAGGAATGAAGAAGGAGATCGATGAGATGCTCCAGCTCAGGGTAATTGAGCCCTCCGATAGTCCCTGGGCCTCCCCAGTTGTCTTGGTGCCCAAGAAAGATGGGACCACCCGGTTCTGCGTAGACTATCGGAGGCTCAATGAAAATACCGTGACGGACGCTTACCCTATGCCCAGGGTAGACGAGCTACTCGATCGTATAGCCAGGGGAAATTACCTGACCACTATTGACCTCTGCAAAGGTTACTGGCAGATTCCCCTGGCCCCGGAGGCTATCCCCAAGTCGGCATTCGTCACCCCATTCGGCTTATATCAGTTTAGGGTAATGCCGTTTGGGATGAAGAATGCCCCAGCTACATTCCAGCGCTTGGTGGATAGGCTCCTGGATGGCTTCCAGAGTTTTGCTTGCGCCTACCTGGACGACATAGCGATCCACAGTGAGTCCTGGGAGGACCACTTAGCTCATGTGGGAATGGTTCTGGATCAGATCCGGGCTGCTGGCCTGACTCTGAAGCCAGAAAAATGCCACTTTGGGATGGCCGAGGTACAGTACCTGGGTCACCGGGTGGGGTGTGGAAAGCAGCGACCAGAGCCGGCCAAAATAGAAGCTGTCGCCAATTGGCCCACCCCCATCACTAAGACTCAGGTCCTAGCCTTCCTGGGCACGGCAGGGTACTATAGACGGTTCGTACCAGACTACAGCACACTTGCCAAACCCCTGACTGACTTGACCAAGAAGAACTTACCTCGACAGGTCCTGTGGTCTCCCCACTGTGAAACGGCTTTCCAGGCTCTCAAAAATGCTCTAATTAACGCTCCTGTCTTGGCAGCCCCAGCCCTTAACAAACGTTTTATCGTCCATACAGATGCTTCCATGTTCGGGCTGGGAGCCGTCCTCAGCCAAGTAGGCGAAGATGGAGGGGAGCATCCAGTTGCCTACATCAGCCGGAAGCTCCTGCCCCGCGAAGTCAGCTATGCAGCGGTCGAAAAGGAGTGTTTGGCTTTGGTGTGGGCATTAAAGAAATTGACTCCCTATTTATATGGTCAGGAGTTCACTCTGGTCACCGACCATAACCCGTTGGTGTGGCTGAACCGGGTCTCTGGAGATAACGGCAGGCTATTACGTTGGAGCTTATCGTTGCAAACCTTCAATTTCACCATTACTTACAGACCTGGGAAACAGAATGGCAACGCCGACGGGTTGTCCAGACAAACCGACCTCAGCCCCGCATAATCAGCGGTCTGGACAGCCTTAGTCTGCCCCGAAAAGGGGTCAGACCGTGTCTGCCAGAGTGTTCCACAGAAAGGGAGCACTGTTACAGAAGCATTAGTTATTTTGTTGTGAAGAGCTTATTTCCCAGCAGCAATGCCTGAACCAGCAAGCCAGCGCCTAAGAAGGGCTCCAAGAAAACCGTAACAAGTATCATTTCATAAAGAGTTAACTCTTTTTTTTCAGCTTTTAGAAACTATTGTCTAATCACCTCTGGAGCCAGACTGCTAATTGATAAGATGAACTTGTAAACTTGTTATCTTAAGTACTGTAATCCTATTGTGGCCTGTCAAAGGACAGTGCTCTCTATCTAAATGTGTGATGGGGGATTTTGTGCTTCCCCCCCTCTCCCCCTGGGAGTGCCCTGTGTGCATGTAACCTTAATAAAAAGCAGGCTGGGCATCCCAGTCCTGAGTTCTTGTTTGACCCTCAATCGCAGCGTTGACTCGTTTTTGTGGGCAGAAGGGTATCCTAGCGGTACTGCAGCTAAGGGAGATTATTCTATATTTGCGAGACTCATATAGAATACTATGGAAAGCAGCTTCTCCCCTCTTTAGCAATAGGGATCCAGGCTACTAAGCGGTCCATCTCTCAGCGAGACTAAGGGTAACCGTAACAGTATGCCTCTGAAGTGTTCTGCTAGCTCCCAGTAGTGCATTGCTGCTCCTTCAACAAAGGATACCATGAGAATAAAGAAAATGTTATTGTAGAAGTTAACTGGAACGTTGTTTTAAATTGTATGCCCTATTTGAATGACAAAAGAATCATTTTGGGTTGCATGCCCCTTTAAATCAGAATTTTAAGTAAGTGTTTAATTTTGCACGATGCAAAATCTTCTAAGAGGGCTGTATTAAATGACTGGTGATATTAAACAACTTTAGTAATGTAGATAAATGTGATCTAAAACTTAAAGGGACATTTTTCCCTTCATGATTAAGAAAGAGCATGCAATTTTAAACAACTTTCCAATTTTCTTCTTTTATCTAATTAGCTTCATTCTCTTGATATGCTTTGTTGAAAAGCATATCTAAAAAACTCAGTAGCTGCTGATTTATGGCTGCATATAGATGCCTTGTGTGATTGAAATACATAATACATATGTACACACATATGAATCTATATACATACAGTATATACATATACTTTCAACTTGTAATACAAGCGTTACAACTGACATGCAAAAAGTTGCGATAAACCCCTTATCGCCCAAACGTAACCATTCCACTCATAATCTGGCCCTTCATTTTTAGTAGTTATTCAGAGTACTGGGAATGGGATTCACTAGTTAAATTGCTTACCACTTTAAATTTATCTAATTTATACCAGAAGCCACAATGAGAACCAAAAATTGTAATAGTTCCTGTTAACAAAATCAAATTATCTATGTTTAACCAGAAGCTGAAGCATGAAAACAACAGAATCACAAATTAGATCTTGACATAGTATTCCAGGGGTTAATTTAAAGGGTCAGAAAACGGTGTATTAAAACAACCAATTTTCTGTTACCAAAGTATATAGATAATACATTGCATTTGAAAATAAAGTAGAATTCATATTAATTATTATCATGGTTTTTCTATTTTGAAGAAACCGTTTCATGCTGCTATCTCTCATTAGCTGACAGCCCTGACAGACAGTCACTGAAATGGCTCAAAGCAATTGACCAATCAGATCGATTATTCCAATTAGCAAGTGAATATGCTAATCTGCAATGCGTGATCCCGGTTGCATGCGCACTCTGACCAAACCATACATGCATGTCTCTGTAGTGTGAAGCCTGTAAAAAAAATGTGTGTGCTTAGTATTTTATAACATTCCATGCCGCAGGTAACGATCACGTGACTACAGTTATGACCAATAGAGACAGAGACAAGCACTCCTCCTACTGTTTGTTTTAATACCATTTTACTACGTTTGTTTAAATAGTTTATTTTAATTTTGAAGGTTTACTGTCCCTTTAAG
This sequence comes from Bombina bombina, assembly GCF_027579735.1. Lineage (NCBI taxonomy): Eukaryota > Metazoa > Chordata > Amphibia > Anura > Bombinatoridae > Bombina > Bombina bombina. The sequence continues at coordinate 665,803,173 of NC_069499.1, forward strand.
GGATTCCAGAACTTTAGACGTTTTGGCTCTTTTGCTGGAACATTCCTGGGCTCTTATTGAGGTTAGATTGACTCAGCAGTGAGTTGCACGTGTCTTGAGCACTATAACTATAACATTGTTACAAACATTGTAGCAAACACTGCTGCCATATAGTGCTCAAAATATGTGCATACTCCTAAGCCGTCCAGTATTCTCCCATTAAAAGCAGATAACATTTAGCAAAGGATACCGAGAAAAAGAAAGAAGAGAAATTTATAACATCTAATTCATGATAGTTTCATTTTCGTCTCCATTTTCATTCAAAGGGGTAAATTTATCAAGCTCCATACGGAGTTGATGCCCCGTGTTTCCAACGACCGCTGCTCCATAACCTGTCCGCCTGCTCTGATCGGGCTGATTAATACCCCCTGCTAGCGGCCGATTGGTCGTGAATCTGCAGGGGGGCAATAATAAATGCCGACAGCATACGCTGTCGGCATTCATCGATGTGCGGCGGACATGATACGCTACATCGTATCATGTCAGTCCGCACTATCATAAATTGATCCCAAAGAAGCAGATTGTTGCATTTTCATATACATATAGTCCAAAAATAAATGTAACATGAGCTGACAAAATAATTTCTTAACACTTGGTGTCACTACCAATTTTCAATACCAAATGCACATTGGTCGATCTGGATATTACCTGTCAGTCATTTTCAAAACATAAATTATTTTATGCCCATGTTAATTTAAAAAAACAAATTCATTTTTTTACTACTTTCCTCATTATTATTATTATTATTATTATTATTATTAATATATTTGCTTTTTACAAGTCACAATACTTAACAGAATAATTATTAATCTAAATGGAAGAGTCAGTTTTTATGGCTTTTAGGGTTCACAGTCCCCATACCCACTGGGCCATCGCATTCCACACCAGGCTCCTATAACAACCATCTATTAATGACAGGGGTATGAAACCCCATGTTTGAAAGAGGGTGCATCTTTCTTTTAAAACTAGGGCCTCATACTCATATGTGTTGTATGTGGGAAAAGAGAATGTAAAAGTGCCCCCTTCAACTTCTCAGAGATGGATGAATGCTTAATTGGGACAGGTGATCACATGATCACATGTAAAATAGAGGGGGTGTGACTCATCATTTAAAAGAGGGGTGATTCCCTCTTTCACATGAGGGGTCACATACCCCTCTAATTAAATAAGAAAAGAGTTGGAGGGGCTCTGTAGTTGTGTCTTATGTCAAGTTAGGCAGGTGATACCAATTCCAATATTTACTAAAATTCTCATAAAATAGTGGTCATGTTTCATTTCTTGATATGCTTTAAATTATGCAACACATACAGCAGAATTGTAATATGGCCAACAAGGTAAAAAACATAACTATATGCACACAGCTTTCACAATAAAAGAAGGCTATTAGGAACATGCTGTGTATTTAAAGATCAGTCTATTGGTAAATGAGACATGAAATGCAGCAGTTTTACTTCCCTATTCATGTCACTGCATGTAAGTGAAAAGCTACATCTTCCTTATTTCCTGTGGCACTCTAACGGCTATAGAAAAATGAGAGTCTAAAGTTATGTAGCTCTATTAACACTCAGTGAGTTCATATTAACATACTAGACATCAGTAGTAGACTAGTGAATCAACATTAACCTCTCTCTCTGGGCTTGATATTCAAAACCTCGCCGGCATGGAGAGAAATCACACAAAATCTTTTTTCTTTAAACTTTGCATTTGGAAGTTTTCCCTATCCTCTTGACCACACACACACACCTCCTGACTTACTAGATTATAACTGGGGTTTCTGAGCGGTACATAGATTTGCACAACGGTTGAGAGCATACAATCCGCTTATCTCTTACCATTTTATATATATACTAGTCCTAAAGCCTGTGTACACGGGCCATTTTTTGCAGTACAGTGGTTCCACCCCTTGCTCTCTCTCTATCCCCCCTCTATTTTGCTTTCTCTGCCCCCTCTCTTCTGCTATCTCTCTCCCCTCTCTATATTTTGCTCTCTCTCCCCCCCTCTCTTTAGCTCTCTCTCTCCCTCTCTCTTTTCCTCCCTCTCTTTTGCGCTCTCTCTCCCCCCTCTCTTTTGCGCTCTCCCCCCTCTCTTTTGCTCTCTCTCTCCCCCTCTCTTTTGCTCTCTGTCTCTCCCTCTCTTTTGCTCTCTCTATCCTCCCTTTTTGCTCTCTCTCCCCCCTTTCTTTTGCTCTCTCCCCCCTCTGTTTTGCTGTCTTTTCCCCCCTCTTTTGCTCTCTATATCCCCCTCTTTTGCTCTCTCTCTCTCTCCCCCTTTCTTTTGATCTCGTTCCCCCTCTCTTTTTCTGTTTCTCTCACTCTCTTTTGCTGTCTCCCCCCCTCTCTTTTGCTGTCTCCCCCCCTCTCTTTTGCTGTCTCCCCCCTCTCTTTTGCTCTCTCTCTCCCCCTCTATTTTGCTCTCTCTCTCCCCTCTCTTTTGCTCTCTCTCTCCCCTCTCTTTTGCTCTCTGTCTCTCCCTCTCTTTTGCTCTCTCTCCCCCCTTTCTTTTGCTCTCTCCCCCCTCTGTTTTGCTGTCTTTTCCCCCCTCTTTTGCTCTCTCTATCCCCCTATTTTGCTCTCTCTCTCTCTCCCCTTTCTTTTGATCTCTTTCCCCCCTCTCTTTTTCTGTTTCTCTCACTCTCTTTTGCAGTCTCTCCCCCCTCTCTTTTGCTCTATCTCTTCCCCTCTTTTGCTCTCTCTCTTCCCTCTCTCTTTTGCTCTCTCTCTTCCCTCTCTCTTTTGTTCTCTCTCTCCCCCTCTCTTTTGTTCTCTCTATCCCCCCTCTTTTGCTCTCTCTATCCCCCCTCTTTTGCTCTCTCTATCCCCCATCTTTTGCTCTCTTTCTCTCTCCCCCTCTCTTTTGCTCTCTCTATCCCCCCTCTTTTGCTCTATCTATCTCCCTCTTTTGCCCTCTCTCTCCCCTTTTCTTTTGCTCTCTCCCCCTCTCTTTTGCTGTCTCTCTCCCCTCTCTTTTGCTCTCTCTCTTTCCCCCTCTCTTTTGGGCTCTCTCTCTCACCCTCTCTTTTGCACTCTACCCCTCTCTTTTGCTCTCTCTCTCCCCCTCTCTTTTGCTCTCTCTCTCTCTCTCCCCTCTCATTTGCCCTCACTCTCTCTCCCTCTATCTTCCCCCCTCTCTTTCCCCCCCTCTCTTTTGCGCTCTCCCCCATTTCTCCCCCCTCTCTTTTGCTGTCTCTCTCCCTCTCTTTTGCTTTCTCTATCTGCCCTCTTTTGCTCTCTCTCCCTCCCCTCTCTTTTGCTCTCTCTATCCCCCCTCTTTTGCTCTGCAGCGCTGTCCATGGGTTCAAATAATAAAAGTACAAAGGTGACACAATATTTGTAAGAAAATATATACTTTATCAAACAAATACAGGAGGAATTGAGGGCCCTATTTCTGTGGGAACTTACAATCTACAAATATATATATACATACATATATATATATATATATATATATAATATGTGTGTGTAATCTTGAAAAGGTAACATTAGGAACTATAAAACAACTGATACTATTGATACCACAACATATATAAATACATAAAACCAACAAAGTCCATAGAGAAGTGTGGAAAAGAAACCCCACAAGGTATTGAAAAAGAGAACCCATAACCACTGCACAATAAATTAAAAAATAAAAGTAATGTGGGAAGTTGATTATAAATATACTTTAGCATAATTAACTATATAGAGATTGAGTATAAGCCACTTACTATAGAAGTATACAACTTATTCTCTCTCTCGCCCTTTAAACCGACTGACAGAAACTCCCTACTAAATGGCAAAAGTAATCCTCCTCCACATTTAAAGAGGCTATCCGAAAATGACAATTATCAAGGGTAATTAAAAACAATACTACAACCCATATTAGAGATATACAATTGAAGGAGGTGAGAGGTGCATTTGCCCTACATGGCGATCCTTAAAAAAAACTACTTGAATAATTCTTACAAGGCTTTAAAGCTCTAACAAAGGAGGGCAACCTGTTGTCTACTAAGCATAATATCACCACTGATGTCCAAACCAAACAAATTACCTTCACCATTGCCTATACATCTGATAATAATTGTGGTTAATGCACTGAAAAAACATTGGGAAAATACTGACAACTGGCAACTCTCAGTCTCTACCATTTACTAACAATGATCCTCCTTGTGTGGGATTTAGAAGCAGAAATAACCAGAGGAACCAACTGATGCATACAGCCCCTATACACTGTTATAGTAAAAAGCCTTGGTTAGCAACTGAAAAACAGTCTCCTTTCAATGCCTTTCATGCACCGCCTATCATAGTAGGATTATTGGTCTTTCTTTAGACTGCCACATTTAAACAAGAACTTTAAAATCAGATATTATCCAACATGCATTACCACCCAAGGAGTTTACCTACTGTATCTGTGGTTTAATTTATGTCAGGAAAACTCTGGATGGCATAAAAACCAGAATGGCTAACAACTGTTTGGCCATATAATTAGCCCTCAGAGGTGGCACTAGTAACCAGACTGTAGCTTGTCGCTCTATGGAGAAGAAATACATGGTTAAAGACCTGAGAATCACCTTACTTGACCATGTGTCTCCACTGCCCTGTGGGAATGATCACAACCAGCCCTTCTTAAACTGTGGGTTGTGACCCCATATGGGGTCGCGTAACCCTAATGTGGGGGTCGCGAAAAAATTTGGGGAGACAAGTGTGTGACCTGTGCTATCGCACAGGGCACACACTCTAAGCGCTGGCCAGCTGCCTGCTTCCTCCCAGCACTCCCTCTTCCCTCCACCGCGGCAGGGCTGGGAGGAAGTGATCATTGTGCTGCTCAGGAGAGAGGATGGAGCCCTGCTGAAAAGGTATAAATCAAACAGTACCATCTTGTGTGTACAGAACATGTGTGTGTATAGCTATAGGATGATGTGTATATATTTATATACATGAGTGCGCACTAATACTACATATATAAATCATACAGTACCATCTTGTGTATACAATACATTTGTGTGTAACGCTATAGGATGTGTATATATGTATATGCATGAGTGCGCACTATTACTACATATATAAACCATACAGTACCATCCTGTGTGTACAGTACATTTGTGTGTATCACTATAGGATGTGTATATTTTTATATGCATGAGTGCACACTAATACTACATATATAAATCATACAGTACCATCTTGTGTACTCATGTATCTCATGCATATAAATATTTACACATCCTAAAGCGTTGTACACAAATGTACAGTGAGCATGGAAGGGGGGAGTATGAGCATTGAAGGGGGCAGTATGAGTGTGAAGGGGGTATGAATATGAAGGGGGATTATGGAATGAGCAGGGGTAGTGAGTATGGAAGGGGCAGTGAGCATGGAAAGGGGGAGTATAAGTATGAAGGGGGAGTATGAGTATGGAAGAGGGTATGAATATGAAGGGGGAGTATGGAAGGTGCAGGGGAGTGAGCATAGAAGGGGCAGTGAGCATGGAAGGGGGGAGTATGAACATGGAAAGGGGGAGTATGAGTATGAACGGGGAGTATGAGTATGGAAGGGGATATGAATATGAAGGGGGGAGAATTGAAGGGGCAGTGAGCATGGAAGGTGCAGTGAGCCATGGAAGGGGGAGTATGAGCATTGAAGGGGGGAGTATGAGCATTTAAATGGGGAGTATGAAGGGGGGTATTGAAGGGGCAGGGGAGTGAGCATGGAAGGGGGGAGTATGGAAGGGGCAGGGGAGTAAGCACAGAAGGGAGGATTTTTAGCATGAAGGAGTGAGTATGAGTATGATTTATTATCAGTAAATGTTTGTATATATATTTGTATACTTATTTTATATACCCGGGGTCACGTAAAAATTTCTCACGCGAAAAGGGGTCACGATTGGAAAAAGTTTAAGAAACCCTGATCACAACAAAAGTTTTCTTCAGTTAGTTTCCAGATGGATTTACAAACTGAACATTCTATATCCCCAGGGACTTAATACATGCCTGGAGTGGCATTGCTTCCTTTGAATTTGGTCGGATATACCCGGTTTTATGAAAGGACATTCCCTTATTAGTGGTGATTACACTTGATGTTCAGGGGATTATAAGTCTCTCATCTGAGTCTACTCATATGTCTTATTGTTGGCCAGCAGACTGATAATAGGTTGTGGATGGTATGAGGATTATTTGTTCTAGCATCATGGTCTTGCTACTACTTAGGCTTAGGTCCTTATAGCTATAACTTTATGACAAGCATATATGTAACTTTGACAGTACTTTGTATTATATTAATTTCTACATTAGGGCGATAAGCTTATATTTCTATTTTTTTCTCTTGTAAAGGTGTATCCAGTCCACGGGTTCATCTATTACTTGTGGGATAGTCTCCTTCCCAACAGAAAGTTGCAAGAGGACACCCACAGCAGAGCTGTCTATATAGCTCCTCCCCTAACTGCCACCCCCAGTCATTCTCTTGCAACTCTCGACAAGAAAGGAAGTATCAAGAGATAAGTGGTGACTTAGTGTAGTTTTTACCTTCAATCAAGAGTTATTTTTAAACGGTACCGGCGTTGTACTGTTTTACTCTCAGGCAGAAATTGGAAGAAGAATCTGCCTGGAGGTTGATGATCTTAGCGGTTTGTAACTAAGGTCCATTGCTGTTCTCACACATAACTGAAGAGTATGGAAAGAAAACTTCAGTTGGGGGGACGGTTTGCAGATCACCTGCTTTCAGGTAAGTTCAGTATATTTTTTTCTAGAGAGATGATAAGGTCTAGAAAATGCTGACAGAGCCTGGTATATTTGAGGTAAGCCTGATACAGTGATTTAACGACTGGGATCATGCTTACAAAAAAGGGTAATATTCATGTTAATTCTCATATTACTTAGTGTAAAAACGTTTGCATGGTTTACAGAAAAAACGTTTTTTCTCTGAAGGTGATACATCTTTATTTGGGGCCTAGTTTTCCACATGGCTTGTTAGATTACTCCTAGGAGTACTTTTTTAAGGCCTTCTGACATTGATGGCATGGTGGGAGGGGCCTATTTTTGCGCTCTTAATGCGCAATTGATATTCAGACTGAGACATCCAGCTTCCCTAAAGGAGTCCTCTGGCATCTAGGACCACTATAGAGGGTTTTTTTCCTGAAAAAATCGTGTTTAAGGGCAGTTAGGAGCCACAGCAGAGCTGTGGCAGTGTGTTTGACTGTTTATTAACGGTTTTAAAGTTTTTCTAATCCGGTTTGGGGCCTAAGGGGTTAATCATCCATTTGCAAGTGGGTGCAATGCTGCTTTAGTCCCTTTTACACACTGTAAAAATTTCGTAGACTTTACTACTTTTTAACACTGTTTTTCAGTTTATGTGGTAGTTTTCTCTTAAAGGCACAGTACCGTTTTTGTTTAATTGCTTTTTCACATTTATTAAAGTGTTTTCCAAGCTTGCTGGTCTCATTACTAGTCTGTTAAATATGTCTGACATAGAGGAAACTCCTAGTTCATTATGTTTAGAAGCCATTGTGGAACCCCCTCTTAGAATGTGTACCAAATGCACTGATCTTTCTATAAGTTATAAAGACCATATTATGGCTTTTAAAGATTTATCACCAGAGGTTTCTAAGACTGGCAAAAGGGAGGTTAAACCACCAAGCTCTCCCAATGTGTCAGAACCTATATCTCCCGCTCAAGTGACGCCAAGTACATCTGGCACGTCCAATGCGTTTACCTTACAAGACATGGCGGCAGTTATGAATCATACCCTCACAGAGGTATTGTCCAAACTGCCAGGGTTACAAGGAAAGCGAGACAGCTCTGGGGCTAGAACAAATAAAGAGCTTTCTGATGCTTTAGTAGCTATGTCTGATATACCCTCACAATGTGCAGAAGCCGAAGCAGGAGAGCTTCTATTTGTGGGTGACATTTCTGATTCAGGGAAGGCATAACTTCAGTCTGACTCTGAAATGACAGCATTTAAATTTAAGCTTGAACACCTCCGCTTGTTGCTCAGGGAGGTTTTAGCGACTCTGGATGACTGTGACACCATTGTAGTCCCAGAGAAATTGTGTAAAATGGACAAATACTTTGCAGTGCCTGTTTACACTGACGTTTTTCCAATCCCTAAGAGGTTTTCAGAAATTATTACTAAGGAATGGGATAGACCAGGTGTACCGTTCTCTCCCACTCCTGCTTTTAAAAGGATGTTTCCCATAGATGCCGCAACACGGGACTCGTGGCAGACGGTCCCTAAGGTGGAGGGAGCAGTCTCTACCCTAGCTAAGCGTACAACTATCCCCGTCGAGGACAGTTGTCCTTTCCTAGATCCAATGGATAAAAAATTAGAAGGTTTCCTTAAGAAAATCTTTATACAACAAGGTTTTATTCTCCAGCCTCTTGCATGCATTGCCCCAGTCACTGCTGCAGCGGCTTTCTGGTTCGAGTCTCTTGAGGAGGCTCTACAGGTGGAGACCCCGTTGGATGATATCCTAGACAGGCTTAAAGCTCTTAAGTTAGCCAATTCATTTATTTCTGACGCCGTTTTTCATTTAACCAAGCTAACGGCTAAGAATTCAGGTTTTGCCATTCAGGCGCATAGGGCGCTATGGCTTAAATCCTGGTCAGCTGACGTTACTTCAAAGTCTAAGCTTCTCAACATCCCCTTCAAAGGGCAGACCCTATTCGGGCCTGGACTGAAGGAGATCATTTCTGATATTACTGGAGGAAAAGGCCACGCCCTTCCCCAGGATAGGTCCAACTAATTAAGGACCAAACAGACTAATTTTCGTTCCTTTCGAAACTTCAAGAGTGGCGCAGCTTCAACTTCCTCTACTGCAAAACAAGAGGTAAATTTTGCCCAGTCCAAGCCAGTCTGGAGACCTAACCAGGCTTGGAACAAGGGGAAGCAGGCCAAAAAACCTGCTGCTGCCTCTAAGACAGCATGAAGGAGTAGCCCCCGATCCGGGACCGGATCTAGTTGGGGGCAGACTTTCTCTCTTCGCCCAGGCTTGGGCAAGAGACGTCCAGGATCCCTGGGCTCTGGAGATTGTTTCCCAGGGATATCTTCTGGATTTCAAAGCTTCATCTCCAAAGGGGAGATTTTATCTCTCACAATTATCTGCAAACCAGATAAAGAGAGAGGCATTCTTACGTTGCGTTCAAGACCTTCTGGTTATGGGAGTGATCCACCCTGTTCCAAGGGAGGAACAGGGGCAGGGCTTCTATTCAAATCTGTTTATAGTTCCCAAAAAAGAGGGAACTTTCAGACCAATCTTGGATCTCAAGATCCTAAACAAATTTCTCAGGGTCCCATCCTTCAAGATGGAGACTATTCGAACCATCCTACCTATGATCCAGGAGGGTCAATATATGACTACCGTGGACTTAAAGGATGCTTATCTCCACATTCCGATACACAGAGATCATCATTGGTTTCTCAGGTTCGCCTTCCTAGACAGACATTACCAGTTTATGGCTCTTCCCTTCGGGTTAGCCACGGCACCAAGAATCTTTACGAAGGTTCTAGGGTCCCTACTGGCGGTTCTAAGGCCACGAGGCATAGCGGTGGCTCCTTACCTAGACGACATTCTGATACAGGTGTCGACTATTCAAATCGCCAAGTCCCATACGGACATTGTTCTGGCATTCCTGAGGTCTCATGGGTGGAAGGTGAACGAAGAAGAGTTCTCTCTCCCCTCTCACAAGAGTTTCCTTCCTAGGAACTCTGATAGACTCAGTAGAAATGAAATTTTTTCTGACAGAGGTCAGGTTGTCAAAGCTTCTAACTTCCTGCCGTGCTCTTTATTCCACTTCTCGGCCGTCAATGGCTCAGTGTATGGAAGTAATCGGCTTAATGGTACGGCAATGGACATAGTTCCGTTTGCCCGCCTACATCTCAGACCACTGCAACTTTGCATGCTCAATCAGTGGAATGGGGATTACACAGATTTGTCCCCTCTGCCAAATCTGGATCAAGAGACCAGGGATTCTCTTCTCTGGTGGCTATCTCGGGTCCATCTGTCCAGGGGAATGAGTTTCTGCAGGCCAGAATGGACTATAGTGATGACAGATGCCAGCCTTCTGGGCTGGGGCGCAGTCTGGAAGTCCCTGAAGGCTCAGGGTTCGTGGACTCAGGAGGAAGCCCTCCTTCCGATAAACATTCTGGAACTGGTTTTTCAGAGTTGGTCATTAATACCTTAATTCAGGCTCGAAAGCCTGTCACCAGGAAAATCTATCGTAAGATATGGCGTAAATATCTTCATTGGTGTGAATCCAAGGGTTACTCATGGAATAAAGTCAGGATTCCTAGGATCTTATCCTTTCTCCAAGAGGGATTGGAGAAGGGATTGTCAGCTAGTTCCTTAAAGGGACAGATTTCTGCTCTGTCTATTCTTTTGCACAAACGTCTGGCTGAGGTTCCAGACGTTCAGGCGTTTTGTCAGGCTTTGGTTAGAATCAAGCCTGTGTTTAAACCTGTTGCTCCGCCATGGAGTTTTAATTTAGTTCTTAAAGTTCTTCAAGGGGTTCTGTTTGAACCTTTGCATTCCATAGATATTAAACTTTTATCTTGGAAAGTTCTGTTTTTAGTAGCTATCTCCTCGGCTCGAAGAGTTTCGGAGTTATCTGCTTTACAGTGTGATTCCCCTTATCTGATCTTCCATGCAGATAAGGTAGTTTTGCGTACCAAACCTGGGTTTCTTCCTAAGGTAGTATCTAATAAGAATATCAATCAGGAGATTGTTGTTCCTTCATTATGTCCTAATCCTTCCTCAAAGAAGGAACGTCTATTACACAATCTTGATGTGGTTCGTGCTTTAAAGTTTTATTTACAAGATACGAAGGATTTTCGCCAAACATCTGCTTTGTTTGTTGTCTACTCTGGACAGAGGAGAGGCCAAAAGGCTTCGGCAACTTCTCTTTCTTTTTGGCTGAGAAGCATAATCCGCTTAGCTTATGAGACTGCTGGCCAGCAGCCTCCTGAAAGAATTACTGCTCATTCCACTAGAGCGGTGGCTTCCACATGGGCTTTTAAAAATGAGGCCTCTGTTGAACAGATTTGTAAGGCGGCGACTTGGTCTTCGCTTCATACTTTTTACTTTTTCAATACTTTTGCTTCCTCAGAGGCTATTTTTGGGAGAAAGGTCTTACAGGCAGTGGTGCCTTCCGTTTAAGTTCCTGCCTTGTCCCTCCCTTCATCCGTGTCCTAAAGCTTTGGTATTGGTATCCCACAAGTAATGGATGAACCCGTGGACTGTATACACCTTTACAAGAGAAAACAAAATTTATGCTTACCTGATAAATTTATTTCTCTTGTGGTGTATCCAGTCCATGGCCCGCCCTGTCATTTTAAGGCAGGTGTTTTTTATTTTTAAACTACAGTCACCACTGCACCCTATAGTTTCTCATTTTTTCTTGCTTGTCTTCGGTCGAATGACTGGGGGTGGCAGTTAGGAGAGGAGCTATATAGACAGCTCTGCTGTGGGTGTCCTCTTGCAACTTCCTGTTGGGAAGGAGAATATCCCACAAGTAATGGATGAACCCGTGGACTGGATACACCACAAGAGAAATACATTTATCAGGTAAGCATACATTTTGTTTTTCTTCTTATCACACCTATTTTTGTTAGTGGACTAGGATATTTGTACTAATATTTCTGTATGTAGCCTGTCTTTTTTATTACTTACCCCGTGGAGGTTATCAGGAACATGTTATTGTGCATTTTTTTTGTATATACATTAAACGTGTTTTATTTATAGTTTTACTCCATGGAGTTTCTTTATCAACCTGTATAAATAATGGAACATATTTTGAATGGCATAATTTGTAATTGTAAAAGGCTGTGTACACATAAATAGGGGCTTAAAATAACGTGCGTGGTCCATCTGCACATATAATCATTACATATATTATGGTGAGGGGTACACCTATAGGAAATTGTGTTAATGCCTCCTTATGATTTTTTTTATTATTAATCATTTTTATTTAAGTTTTAAGCTTAATACAATTATATGAATTCACATAGTAGATTACACCAAGGTCAAAATAACCACGAGATCAACAACCAATTAGAGCTTTAAATATCACAAGAATCAGTTAAAGGAAGTTCTAGAAATGAAAATCCCATAAACTGAAATTCACCATTTTCGGTATTCTCCTCTCATGTTGTGATTGAGAGGAACAAGTGAGTAATGTTCGTAGTCTATATCCATTAGTGTAAAAACATTAAAAAAGTTCACATCAAAACAATCTATCGTTTACATAAAGCTAGAATTAAAAAAAATATTGTATGTTAAGATAACAAACCATATGAATGAAATTAGCATTTTCTAGGATGTCAAAATTCATACAAAAATTAACTCCTTATTATTTTTTGTTATTGGCCACTTCTGCATCTAACTGTGGCTGCATCAGATATCAAAGACATCCATAATGGCCCCACAACACATAATGACCCGACAACACATTGTATTATATAAAGTGTGATCATGCACAATAGCTATATAGTTTATTATACTATGCAAATCTATGGTAAATTTATATAGAGGTTGAGCTAGATTACAAGTGGAGCTCTAAATTATTGTGCAATAATTAACCAGCCATTACAAGTGGCTGGTGATTGCTACTGCAATTACTGCTTATAAAATTAACCAGAGATTGGATCTGCACCAAATGCCCCCAAAATACTGTCTAGTGTAGTTTATTAAAAAAATAAAGATGTCAGCATCTTTATTTTTTAATAAAAGTACTGACCTAGGCAGTATTTTGGGGTTCAAGTTGGTGGGAGTGGGGTTTAGGAAAAAAACAGCACTGAAAACTGCCTTTCCATTGCGGTCAAAGGGAACTATGTGTTCAAATCAGCCTATAGGAATAGAGCTACTGAAATTCTATTTGCTGATTTGAATAGCCAACAGAATTTCCTATTGGCTGATTTGAATTTCAAAAATTAAATCAGCCAATATGAATACAAGGGATGCCATTTTGAAAAGGCTTCCTTGCATTGAAGATTCAGTGTACGGTGGCGACCGTATGAAGAGGACGCTCCGCGCCGGATGTCTTGAAGGATGAACCCGCTCCGCGCCGCCGGGATGAAGATAGAAGATGCCGCCTGGATGGATGAAGACCTCGCCGCCTGGATGAAGACATCGCCGCCTGGATGTCCGGACTTCAAAAACTGTAAGTGGATCATCGGGGGTTAGTGTTAGGTTTTTCTTAACTTTTTTTTGGTGGGTTTTTTTTTTTAGATTAGGGTTTGTGATTTTTTAAAAGAGCTAAATGCCCTTTTAAGGGCAATGCAAAAGAGCTAAATGCCCTTTTAAGGGCAATGCCCATACAAAAGCCCTTTTCAGGGCAATGGGTAGCTTAGGTTTTTGTTAGAGTTAGGTATTTTATTTTGGGGGGTTGGTTGAGTGGTGGGTTTTACTGTTGGGGGGATCTTTGTATTTTTTTCAGGTAAAAGAGCTGATTTCTTTAGGGCAATGCCCTACAAAAGGCCATTTTAAGGGCTATTGGTAGTTTATTGTAGGCTAGGATTTTTTTTTATTTTTATAGGGCTATTAGATTTGGTGTAATTGTTTTTATTTTGGATCATTTTGTTTGTTATTTTATGCAGGGCCGGACTGGGAAATTAGACCGGCCCTGGAAATTTGTATACACCGCCCCAGCCCCGCCATGCCCCTCCAGCCCAGCCACGCCCCCTCCAGCGAGAAATACAGAGTTTGTCGCATAAATGGCTAAAATGAACATGTTCATTGTGGAAACAATCAATGTATTATGGTGAATGATATTAACTGGCTAAATATGATTATTTTGTGTTCTATGTGAAGTGAGAAAGAGATAACAGTTAAATATACAGTATTAGTAGCAAAATGTTACATTATAGATTCCCAACAATCTATTTTTATAATGATTCCAAACTGCCCTGCAGAGTAATATATTTCTGGTTCTCCCTGCAGCAAAAGGGGTTAATAGTAAAGCACAGGCACTTAACTTGTACCCATGAGGTCTCTCCCCCCAGCCTTATCGTTTGGTACTCACGGAGGTGTTGCTGCTGATGCCGAGCAAGGCCTTCCCCGTGGTCCAGTCACACCGTTTCCTGCAGCCGTACCCTGCGTTTGGTGAGCCAGGGCTGGGTGATGAGGACGTTTCAATCAGCTTTAGTACCGGTGTTCACCTGTCAGGCCCCAAAACCAACAGACCGGAAACAGCGCAGCCCATCACATTGCGAAGCATGATGGGCTTGGGAGTCGTGGTTTCCGGCACGCAATGGACGCTGTGATTTGTAGTTTGGGCCATAATGTCAGATACTACTTACTATAGTATTCTATGGGGTTCTGGAGCGATACTGTGCCTGCCAGTGATGGCGGCCCTGACTCGTCGACTCTGTGTGCAGTGCAGTGCTGCTTGCTCTGATTTCCCAGTCCGGCCCTGCTGCTGGCGGCTCTAATTGCTGCTCTCTCTACTGCAGCTGAGCAGCCTCTGCCGGCCGGCGGCCCACCTGGACTTTTCCCGGTATCCGGGCGGCCCAATCCGGCCCTGATTTTATGTAATTTAGTGTTTGTTATTTTTTGTAATTTAGTATTTTTATTTTTTGCAATTTTAGATTTAAATTTGTTTGGTAGTGTTAGTTTTTTTTTAATGTGCAATTTAGTTTTTTAAATTGGCAGTTATTTTAATTTTAGTATAATAGTTGTTAATCGTTAGTTTAAACTTAGGTTTTTTAATTTCACAGGTAAGTTTTTATTTATTTTTAGATAGGGATATTGTAATTTTAATATAAAGTTAGGGGGTGGTAGGTTTAGGGGTTAACAGTTTAATTTATTTTTTTGTGATATGGGGGGCTGGTGGTTTAGGGGTTAATAAGTTTATTTAGTGGCGGTGATGTGGGAGGTCTGAGGTTTAGGGGTTAATAACTTTATTTAGTGGCGGTGGTGTCGGGGAGCGGCGGGATTGGGGTTAATAGCTTTATTATAGTGGCGGCGATGTTGGGTTACAGGGGAATAGGGGTTAATAACTTTATTATAGTGACAGCGATGTCGGGAAGCGGCGGAATAGGGGTTAATAACTTTATTATAGTGGCAGCAATGTCGGGGAGCGGCGGAATAGGGGTTAATAACTTTTATTAGTGGCGGCGATGTCGGGAGCAGCAGATTAGGGGTGTTTAGACTTGGGGTTTATATTAGGGTGTTAGGTTTAAACGTAACTGTTTTTTTCTCCATAGACATCAATGGGGTTGCGTTACTAGCACTTCAGGTGTTAGTTTTTTTTCTTACACCTTCTCCCCATTCGTGTCTATGGGGAAAGCGTGCACGAGCATGTCAAAGCAGCCCTTGGATTTTGTGCGGTATGGAGCTCATCACCACCATATCGCATGCACAAGGCTGCTTTTCAGAAACTTGAAATGGCAGCGCTATGGGGGTGAAATAACTCAACTTTCGTTGCGTTCGTTTCGCACCCTATAGCGCAAAACTTGTAATCTAGGTGTTAGTTATTATGCTTCCATCTTCCATATTAAACTTTTCCACACAAGCTATATTAGAATATTGCAGGCGTGTTAATTTGCGCACGTATTACAAGTTGAAAGTAAACTTGAGCATAATCAAAATTATCCTGTGTCAAGTTAAAGGGTTAGGGTTAAAAAAAAGTTGCACCAAACACAACATAAATACATTAAAATAAACTTTTATACTCATATAAACACTATCTGATCAAAATTAGACATATAAATATAAATTTAAAAAAATTATAAGGGTTCATAGTTTTATGGTATATGGCCATGTATTTGACTGCAAAGGGTCA